>NC_069500.1:1437684260-1437868639 GCF_027579735.1 Bombina bombina
ATGTTGGCAACTATGTATATAACACACACACACATATATATATATAACACATAGACATAACACACACACATATATATATAACACACACACACATATATATATATATATAACACTAACACACATATATATATATATATATATAACACATAGACATAACAAACACACATATATACATATATATATATATATATACACACACACATATAACACACACATATATATATATATAACACACACTAATCACTCAGGGAAGCCAGACAGTGATTCGCTCACATCTCTTAGCACGTGGCTCTCCACGGTCCTCCTAACCACCATAGAGTGCGGGAAGTAGTGCTAGTTTGCCGGAAGCTACGTCCAACTTGTCCGTCGTGTGATTGGCTGATGGGGGGGGCGTAGCTAAAATCCGGGGTTAGGCTGGCGCATTGCGTGAGGTTCGGTCATTCTGTTGGCGGCTGCGGTGTGAGACGGAGTTGCAGTCATGGTGAGTCCGGGGGGAGGGAGCGGGCAGTCAGTCAGTGGTGAGTCCAGTCCGGGGGAGGGAGCCGACAGTCAGTGCTGAGTCCGGGGGAGGTAGACGAGGGTACAGTTATGTAGAGGTTCATTTAACGAGCACGTGCTCCGGCACCGAGCTGCAGTATCCGCGTATGATGCGGTGACGCGCTCTGGTTTTATGCTTTTTGTATCTGGCCCGTTTGGTTCAGTGCTGCGTGTAACCCTATAGTCTGTGCACGCGCCTCAGTGACAGTGTGTGCCGCTAGCTTCCTGCAGTACTGCTCCTGAGCCTACCCACCTGTGCTTCTTGTCAGCCCAGCACCCTGAAGTCAGATGAGAACTCAGTAAAACTGCAGCTGTCTGATCCCTTTAACGCTGCTACTGTGCAGATGGCACGTGGCTAACCCTGCTACATATTGAAATTGGTCCCAGCAGTGGTTAACATAATGACTGTGGTTAGTGCACCTGTATTAAGCACAATGTTAATTCATTTACTGTTGCACAGATTAATTATTGCAGAAGTAACCACGTGATAAGCCGTTTATTGCCCATTTAATAAACACTCTGCTTTATGTTGTATTGCTGCTTCCTTCCCCACCCCTTCTGCATAACCCTCAACCAACTGCCCCTATGTACCTCATTAACCACACACACCTTGCCACACAAGACCCAGGCTATAACCCCCCCACACACACACTGTGCCACACAAGACCCAGGCTATAACCCCCCCACACACAAACACTGTGCCACACAAGACCCAGGCTATAACCCCCCCACACACAAACACTGTGCCACACAAGACCCAGGCTATAACCCCCCCACACACAAACACTGTGCCACACAAGACCCAGGCTATAACCCCCCCACACACACACTGTGCCACACAAGACCCAGGCTATAACCCCCCCACACACAAGCACTGTGCCACACAAGACCCAGGCTATAACCCCCCCACACACAAACACTGTGCCACACAAGACCCAGGCTATGACCCCCCCACACACACACTGTGCCACACAAGACCCAGGCTATAACCCCCCCCACACACACACTGTGCCACACAAGACCCAGGCTATAACCCCCCCACACACACACACTGTGCCACACAAGACCCAGGCTATAACCCCCCCACACACAAACACTGTGCCACACAAGACCCAGGCTATAACCCCCCCACACACACACACTGTGCCACACAAGACCCAGGCTATAACCCCCCACACACACACTGTGCCACACAAGACCCAGGCTATAACCCCCCCACACACAAACACTGGTGCCACACAAGACCCAGGCTATAAACCCCCCCCACACACTGGTGCCACACAAGACCCAGGCTATAAACCCCCCCCACACACTGGTGCCACACAAGACCCAGGCTATAAACCCCCCCCCCACACACACTGGTGCCACACGAGACCCTGCTACAAGACCCTGGCACAGTATAGGAACCACAACAGGCACTGTGCCTGTATCCTCATGCCACACACACCTCAGTGTACAAGCTGGGTCTAGACGTATTACTGTGGCACTGTGCCTGTATCCTCATGCCACACACACACCTCAGTGTACAAGCTGGGTCTAGACGTATTATAGTGGCACTGTGCCTGTATCCTCATGCCACACACACCTCAGTGTACAAGCTGGGTCTAGACGTATTACTGTGGCACTGTGCCTGTATCCTCATGCCACACACACCTCAGTGTACAAGCTGGGTCTAGACTTATTACAGTGGCACTGTGCCTGTATCCTCATGCCACACACACTAGGCATATGACAGGGGCAGGTTGGGCATGACAAGCTGGTTAATTTATATATTCCCGTGTGATTAACCAATTTACTCTCTACAGGTGCTGCTTCACGTGCTATTTGAACATGCCGCTGGGTACGCACTGTTTGTGGTACAAGAGGTGGAGGAGATTGGCATGCTGCTGCCTCAGGTTGGTGAACAGGTTTAGTACTCATTACCTGTACAGCACTATGATGTTTTTATGATCTGTCAATCCACTGAGCCATGTGATGTCAAGATTTTTATTGCTGAGTGCTGACCTAAATGTAATAAGTTGTCTTAGTATCTTAACCAAATCTATGTTGTGTTGAAGCAGTGGCTTTTGTTTCCTGCAGGTGGAGGAGAGCATGCTGAATGTTGGCAAATTTAGCAGTGTGGTGAAGCTGGCCGGTTTCCTGCCCTTCAAATCTGCCCAGAGTGCCCTGGAGAATGTGAATGCCATCTCTGAAGGTGAGTACAAAGCCCTATTGCCACCTGTCAGACTGGTATGGAGATATGGTTTACTATAATCATTGCTGAATATGGACGCATGCTGTGGCGCTCAGCACCATATTAGTGTAAAAGTGCAACACATAAAACATGTGCAAATAGATAGCTCTAGTTTGCTGCCAAATGCTGGTAGCTACAGCCATACTTGACACATTTTTTGCACGTCCCTAATAACCATACAGCCAGGTGCGGTCTGTCTAGCGTGCAGTGATGTGACAAATGATCTGTCAATCCACTGACTCCTGTGATGTCAGCAGAACTTACTGAGCACGTGAGAGCGGACATTTAAGGGATGTGTCTAGACCACTGGTTTTCAAACCCGTCCTCGGGCCTCTCGAACAGACCACATTTTGAGGATTACTAGAGCACAGGTGAAATTAGCTGATTTATAAACCTGGTATTTTTACCTGCTCTCATCCAAGGTAATCCAGCAGGCCTGAACTGTTGGGGAGGCCTGAAGACATGTGTGAAAACCAGTGGCCTAGATGGTAAAACGGCAGTAACATGGTTATAAAGTGAAACATGCAAGGAGGAGGTATGAACTTTATCTCTGTTCCAGGTGTCCTGCATGAGGACCTCAAGCTTTTCCTGGAGACAAACTTGCCAGCTAAGAAGAAGAAGGCTTTGTTAGGAGTTGCTGACTCTAAAATTGGAGCTGCCATCCAGGAGGAGCTGAAGATCTCATGCCAGGCAGGTGGTGTGGTTGCTGAAATAATAAGAGGTAGGTATCTTTTGTAAACCTGACGTCAGATCAAGCAGGCAGCACTAGGTTAGGGGCATTGGTTACATTCCATTGGTTTCCTTTACAGGGATCCGGCATCACTTCCATGCACTGGTGAAGGGTCTCACTGCACAATCGGCATCTAAAGCCCAGCTGGGTCTGGGGCACAGCTACTCCCGAGCCAAGGTCAAGTTCAATGTCAACAGAGTGGACAACATGATCATACAGTCAATCAGTTTATTGGACCAGCTGGACAAGGACATAAACACTTTTTCTATGAGGGTCAGGTCAGTAGGTCTGCATGTCTTGTGAGTCGCCCTCCCATTGCTTACCACAGGCAGTGCTTGACCTTCCCACTGACTGTACAGGAAGCGGAGGAAAATTATTTTCTCTGTTTACACCACAGACTGGCTGACTAGGCCATGACTGTATTGTTATCGGGGGGACATTTTCTGACGGGGTTAGGTTCTGCAATCATAACGTCATCTGGTTTCAAATATGGTGTACTAGGTCCATAAAAGTGTCCTGTTCATGTTTTTTCCATGTAACTTACATCTAGTTTTTTCTGTTCTGTGCAGAGAATGGTATGGTTATCACTTCCCAGAGCTGATAAAGATTGTTCCGGACAACTACACCTACTGTCGTATGACCAAGTACATTGGGAACCGCAAAGAACTGAGCGAGGATAAACTGGAAGACATGGAGGAGATTGTTATGGACAGTGCTAAGGCTCAGGCGGTTCTGGAGGCGTCCCGTTCATCCATGGGTAAGTCTAGATGCAAGAGTCTTAACTGCTTGGCTGACACAGGTGTTTGCTGACCTTAGCGAGCCAATTAAGGAACTCCTTTAGCTAAATTCTGTGCGGTCTCCTCCTAGGCATGGACATTTCTCCCATTGACCTGATAAACATTGAAAGCTTCTCCAGCCGTGTCATTTCGCTGTCTGAGTACAGGAAGGGGTTGCAGGAGTATCTTCGCTCCAAGATGAATCAAGTGGCTCCCAGCCTTTCTGCTCTCATTGGGGAAGTGGTAAGTTCTAGAGAAGCGCAACTGTTGGTTTTGTCCCACTGGTGGTTTTTAATTGTGATAAATTTAATCCCCACATGAGCTGAGTCTAATACGCTTATAACAGGTTCCCCAGGGTCAGGGCCACCATATAATTATTTGTAACTAGCAGAAATGATGTTCAGTGAAATCTGTCAATCCTCTGACACAAGCTGCTGACAACTTCCATTGCTGATCTGCAACCTATGGGGGGCTCCTATATTCTGTATGTACTGTAATGGTCACATGTCTAACACTGTCCTTATCTGCAGGTGGGTGCCCGTCTGATCTCGCACGCCGGCAGTCTGACTAATCTCGCCAAGTACCCAGCGTCCACGGTGCAGATTCTGGGAGCGGAGAAGGCTCTCTTCAGGTACTGCTGCAGGGTGGTTGTGGTGATGGCAGGTCACTGGGTGCTGTTTGACACGTTGGTACCGCGTGAGTGATAACCACAAGCCCCAGAGTCTGAACAACCACTGTCCTTTGGTTTTTGATTGAGTGCCTGATGGTCTGTGCTGAGCAGGTCTGCTAATGTCTGAGTGAGTGGGGTATTTGTCACTGTCACATAGAGATGGGGCCTCATCTTGTACCTATCTTTGTATGTTGCGTTTATAATGTGTAAAATGAACCTGTTGCAGAGCGTTAAAGACCCGAGGGAACACTCCTAAGTACGGCCTGATCTTTCACTCCACTTTCATTGGCCGAGCAGCTGCAAAGAACAAGGGCCGGATCTCCCGCTATTTGGCTAATAAGTGCACCATTGCATCGCGGATAGACTGCTTCTCAGGTGCGTATTCACTAAGCTGCAGCATCCCTTGGTGCCCTATTCCTGTCTGTTTTAGAGAGCAAACTACCTATAGTAATGTGGTGCTGAGGGTATTGTCAGCAGAACTTTGCTTACAACTTGAACAGTTTCCTGGACTCGTTCTGGTCCCAGGTATAATTCTTTGGCTGCTGCAATGATGTACAAATTTTTCGTCAACAGTATATCACCCTCAGTGAATGTTGACAGACTTCTCTGAGCAGTGCTAAGGATATCTTGGTATGTTGCGCTGAGAGCCGCACACAGTGTCCTGTTTAGAAGTTACATTCGTATAGAGCTGGTAATTCACTTAATACTGCGGTATAAGCTCTCGATCAGATAATCACTTGCTTTTTTTTTTTTTTTTTTAGAGGTCCCGACCTGCGTGTTTGGCGACAAACTGAGAGAACAGGTTGAGGAGCGACTGTCGTTCTATGAAACCGGAGATGCCCCTCGCAAGAACCTAGATGTGATGAAGGAAGCTGTGACTGAGGTGAGTTCATTTGGGTACAGTTGCCCTGTAGTAGCCTTGTTTGTCAATTGGACATGAAAGCCAGAATATCTTGTTGCCAACATTAAAAAAAAAAAAAACTTTAGATTTTTTGTTTACTTTGTTCTTTGTATCCTTTAAAAAGCAGGTATGTTGGCTTAGGAACGTGCACGTGCCTGGAGCACTCTTTTAGTTTTGCAAGAATGATTTAATAATGTCAAGTTTATATATATATATATATATATATATATATATAATATATATATATATATATATATATATATATATTTCTGTTTTCTTGCATATGTATAATATACAATGCCCCAGGATGTGCTCACTACCTACCTAGGTATGCTGTTCAACAAAGAATACCATAAGAACAAAGTATACTTTCTAATTAGAGCATGTGATTTTATATTCTGTATGAATGTTCCTGTTACCTTGATTAAGTGTAGGGTAAGGGGAGCAATCGCTGTGCAGCTGATAGTTCCTTGTATAGAAGGACACACAGGGATTCTTGGTTGCTGGTGCTGGAAGTGATGTAACTTTCTACTCCTGACTAAAACTAGTGGAGGCAAAAACTGATTTAATGAGGCTGATCCAGCACTTGCTGCAGGCGCTACTGATGGGTTTTGTGAAGGGGCACGTGTAGGGAGCGGGTACTCATGATTCTAGTCTCTTCCAGGCCACAGAGGTTGTTGCAGAGATAAAGAGGAAACAAGCGAAGAAGGAAAAGAAGAAGAAAAAGCGTGAGAAGAGGAAGCTGGAGGCGCTAGAAGTTGATGAGGAGGCGGATGAGGAGCCCACACCCAAAAAAAAACCAAAGGAGGTTGGTGTTCTGTGGTTTGGTGACGATAATCTTAGGACTTGTGGAGATGAAGATTCTTGTTCATCTGACTGGAGGATAAAAGTGATTTAATGAGACTGCTCCACAGGTCCCTTTACTGGTGGTTCCACTGGTAATTCTGTACTGTGACAAAATGACTAAGCTGTCGGAGCAGGGCCCCATCCCTCTTGTACTAGATCTGTTATGTATCACAAACCCTTATGGTAAGCCTCTCTCTCTACCCAGCGCTACCCTCTTGTACTAGATCTGTTATGTATCACAAACCCTTATGGTAAGCCTCTCTCTACCCAGCGCTACCCTCTTGTACTAGATCTGTTATGTATCACAAACCCTTATGGTAAGCCTCTCTCTACCCAGCGCTACCCTCTTGTACTAGATCTGTTATGTATCACAAACCCTTATGGTAAGCCTCTCTCTACCCAGCGCTACCCTCTTGTACTAGATCTGTTATGTATCACAAACCCTTATGGTAAGCCTCTCTCTACCCAGCGCTACCCTCTTGTACTAGATCTGTTATGTATCACAAACCCTTATGGTAAGCCTCTCTCTACCCAGCACTACCCTCTTGTACTAGATCTGTTATGTATCACAAACCCTTATGGTAAGCCTCTCTCTACCCAGCGCTACCCTCTTGTACTAGATCTGTTATGTATCACAAACCCTTATGGTAAGCCTCTCTACATATCTAGTTCAAGAAGGTAGCGCTGGTTAGAGAGATGCTTACCATAAGGGTTTGTGATATGTGACAGACTATACAGATCTAGTACAACAGGGTAGCACTGGGTATAGTCTTATGTATCAAACCCTTATGGTAAGCCTCTCTACCCAGCGCTACCCTCTTGTACTAGATCTGTTATGTATCACAAACTCTTATGGTAAGCCTCTCTCTACCCAGCGCTACGGGACTTTCATATAATAAGATTTTTTTTTTTCTCCTGGGCACTAACAACTCTTTTCTCCTCCAAAGGATGAACAGCCAGTAAAGAAAAAGAGCAAGAAAAGGACAGAGTCTGAAGCTGAGGTCTCGGAAAATGGGCTAGAGGAGGAGGAGGTCGTGGAGAAAACTCCGTCAAAGCAGAAGAAAAAGAAGAAATCTGTCTCGGAGACGCCTAAGCCGGAGAAAAAGAAAAAAAGTGTCACAGAAGAAACTCCGCACACAGAAAAAAAGAAAAAGAAAAAATCTAAAGTGCAGGAGGAAGATGACAGCTGATAGACTGAGGCTCCTGGGGGGCAGAGTCCTAGCCCAGGGGCTGCAATCCCAGAGACTTTGTTTAGCCTGAGGGTTGTGCCAAACGCTTGTAACATTTCACATTTATTTTTTTATCTTTGGGGGGGGTCTCTGTACGTAAGAGACCCGATATCGCCCCTTTGTCCATCTACCTGAATGTAACTATTTTTTGGATTAAAATCTTCTAAAAACTCATTTAAGGAGTCTAGATGTTTACAATTTCATGTTGCACCAATTAGCTTCAGTCTATTGGCATCTTTTGTTGGAGTAACAATGCACTACTGGGATGTAGCGGAAGCCAATGAGTCATGTATATGCAGCTAGCTCCCAGTAATAGCTACTCTTGAGCCTACCTAGGTGAGCTTTTCTACAGAGGATACCAAGATAATGAAGCTAATTTAATAGAAGTAAAACATTTTTGTTCTCTAATTTTCAAACCTGTCCTCAGGCCTCCCCACAGGACAGATTTTCAGGATGACCTTGGATGAGAGCAGTAAAATCAGTTTACTAATTAGCCCTGTGGCCTTAGTGGATTAAAAACCAGTGCACTCTATGACTCATACGTTTTAATTACTGTCCCTTTAAGGTTATACAAATGACAGTAAACACCATAATTTATTTTACAAGATACGATGAGTCCACGGATTTCATCCTTATGGGATATTGCCTCCTGGTCAACAGGAGGAGGCAAAGAGCACCACAGCAGAGCTGTATATATAGCTCCTCCCACTCCAGTCATTCTCTTTACCTGTGTTAGTAATAGTAAGAGGTAAAGTGAGGTGTTAAGATTCTTCAGTCAAGAGTTTTTATTTGTGGTTTTTTTTTTTTTTTTTTTTTAAATGGTGCCAGTGAGTACTAATTTATTTCAGGGTGTAGCCAGGACCTGGGCAGCCTCTTGTTAGCAGAGCTACAGGTGGCTTTAAAGCATTGGGAACTGGTGGGATTAATTTCTCACTGCGCCCTCCATTCTGAGTGCTGCCCTTTCTCAATATGGTCTTGGCAATTACTAAGACCCGGTATGTCTCCACAGATTGGCAAGAAGACTTCTTGATGGCTGTGGGACTGTTCATGCTGTCGATCAGCACCCAGGTATGTGCAGCTCTTATCTTCTGGGACAGCACTAACTCAGATATGGCTGCTGTAATGGTTCCTATGTCTCCATCTGTAAATTGGTTTCCTCAGGGCTTCTCTAATGTTTTAAAGGAAGATGGGGTGGGGGAAGACTGAATAGGAACGCACAGATCACATTTTTATGTGAGAGCGTAGATGGACTGTGAGCTAGACGCTGGGATCCTAATTACAGACATAAGCTTTAGTGTGCAAGCTTTTCTGTTAGGGTGTTCCGGTGCATGTTTTTATTAACATTCTTATTATAGACTGCATGGTGTGCTTAGACTTTCAGAAATACAGATTGCGGTTGTGTGTAAGACGCTCTGAGACTAACGCCCACGAAAGGCGGAGTTATTCTCCCGCGCTCAGGAAAGGCTGCGCGGCTGTGTTCTTCCGACAGTGTCTTCTGGAGCGTGGGTAAACACAGAGCGGAACATTCCCTAACTGCCGAGACCGCATGGTTTCTGTTTAAAAGCAATCGGTCTTAGGCAGATTACTTTGGCAACGGATGTTTTCACGAGGGGGCAGGTAGGCGCCTCAGCAGAGCTGTGGCAGAGGCTTCTTAGTTAACGAACCTGTGGTAAAGGGATGACTTGGTTTTTGTTTTTTGTGTTTTTTTCCTTTTAACCTTTATGTCCGTGTATAGTTTCCCTAGAGTGTGAGTACTGTCACTTGGTTAAAATATTTTAAAGGCACAGTTACACATTTTGCTTCATCAAATTTAAAGACATAGTTACACGTGTTTTTCTTTAATGTCATATTAGTTTGCAAATTCACGACCAAGTCTTTTGTTTATTTGTGGTGGAAATGGGGGATGGATACAGCGCCAATAGGCCTAGGGATTAATATACACACTGCAACTACGTACAAGGATCAGATTTATTACAATCAGATGATAGACAGTGAATAAAATAATTGTATAAAAGATAATAACAAATAATGTCTAGACTGTTAAAATGAACAGCTAGCTACATAAAGGATAATAACAAATGTTAAATTGTAGGAAATTCTAAAACCAATAAGTAAGTCGCAGAGCCTATTTAAAATACTGACATTCAAGAAGTTAGAGCGAATAAAAGACTGACCGTGCCAGCTGGGGACTGAATGGTATAAACTAAATATGGCAGCTGGTCGTAAACCGTATGTGGTGGTAGTGAGATGATACAAAGATGTAAATTATGGATCCATAATTAAGTTCTCAGCTATAAATGAGAGAAGCTGGTGAAATGACAGTGGAAACAATGTGCTAGATGTTATAAACCATAAGTCACTAGGGTAAGTGAACACAAATACAAATAAATGTCACTGCAGTGCAAAACACAATTAACCCATGAAAAATAAAATTGGAAAAAACAAAAGTAGTCAGACAAAATAGCACAGAAAAAAATAAAGTGCTCAGTGTGAAGAGGGATTAATGTCACAAAGTAAATGCTGAGTAATTAGTGAAAACAGAAAATCTGACAACTCCAAAAAATGATGTTCAACAAAGGGTGGTGAAGAATGTTAGTGAAAAAATAATAAAAAATCAAAATTAGTCAATTTGTAATCCAAATATTTTCAAACCATAAAGTAATAAGTGGTGTACAAGAAAAAAACCTTGGATCCAAAAGAATCTTTGTGGCAATCGGCTGCTCCTTGTAACATCCCTAGTTGATTCCTGTAACCCAAATATAAAACATAGCGTAACACAGTATAAAAATTACTCTAACAGTGGAAAGATGCTTACCAAAGGGTCTACGCGTTTCGGTCCTCAGTGGACCTCTCTCGACTGATCCAGTGGTAAGCTAAGCATCTTTAAATAGGGGTTTCAATTAAGTGACCGGATGTGGCTTACAAACATTCCACTTCCGGTTTCGCTACACGTTTTTAATTATGATCCCTTTATTTTGAGGCAATCATATAATATGTGAAATAAACCTATTTACACTGTACTATATAAAAGGATTATATATAAAAAGTCATATTTAACTTCTAATATGCTTTATTTATTCTGTGTAGTACATAAACTAGGATCGGGATATCACTTCCGGTAGTGTTCTGCTGCATATTTCTGTTGAGTGCATCGGTATAAACAAACGTTACGTCGTTTCCGGTTTACAGACTTGACAGAGGTGGTCAGTTCAGCCTGCCTCTATTAACGACAATGCATCTGTTACAGACGTTGCGTCATTTCCGGTTTACGGAATTGACAGAGAATCAGTTTGAGCGTTTTCGCTATTTAGACCGCCTATATAAACTGAATCAAAAAGACAATAATGTGGGATTAATTTAAAAACCAATGCCATAGAATCAGCATGTGCAAATATAGTTAGGTCAAGTGCGTTATCTTGACTCTCTGGTCGTGACGTCACGACCCATTTCAATGGATTTCACTGGTTGCTCTGGGGGGGGGGGGGGGGGTGTATATGGAACCTATCCTGATTGGTTAACTCATGATAACCATGTTAATCGGCATCATAGGTTCTGTCAAACACGTACTGAAAATGTACAGTGTTCTGAAAAGCAACAATGTCCAGTTGCAGTGGAATTACATTAATACAATAAGTCACAATTAGAATGTTACAATATATTAAAATATATAAACCAACCAATGGTTTCAATTTATATATATATCAGACTACAAGATAGGGGTAGTAAACTATATTCAGATTACTTAAAGCAGAAAGAGGAGAAGAAAAAGGGAAGCAGTGTAGTAAATTGCTGCAGCTTCCTCATAGTGTTTTAATAGTTGAAAAAGGATCTTTAGTCCTTGTCTTTAGAGTTTTATAATAGATCGCAAATAAGGGAAGCAAAGTGATTAGGATTACACCATCATTAGAATCTTTAGTCCTTGTCTTTAGAGTTTTATAATAGTTAGATCGCAAATAAGGGAAGCAAAGTGATTAGGATTACACCATCATTAGAATCTTTAGTCCTTGTCTTTAGAGTTTTATAATAGTTAGATCGCAAATAAGGGAAGCAAAGTGATTAGGATTACACCATCATTAGAATCTTTAGTCCTTGTCTTTAGAGTTTTATAATAGAGTTAGATCGCAAATAAGGGAAGCAAAGTGATTAAGATTACACCATCATTAGAATCTTTAGTCCTTGTCTTTAGAGTTTTATAATAGTTAGATCGCAAATAAGGGAAGCAAAGTGATTAGGATTAAACCATCATTAGAATCTTTAGTCCTTGTCTTTAGAGTTTTATAATAGTTAGATCGCAAATAAGGGAAGCAAAGTGATTAGGATTAAACCATCATTAGAATCTTTAGTCCTTGTCTTTAGAGTTTTATAATAGTTAGATCGCAAATAAGGGAAGCAAAGTGATTAGGATTACACCATCATTAGAATCTTTAGTCCTTGTCTTTAGAGTTTTATAATAGTTAGATCGCAAATAAGGGAAGCAAAGTGATTAGGATTACACCATCATTAGAATCTTTAGTCCTTGTCTTTAGAGTTTTATAATAGTTAGATCGCAAATAAGGGAAGCAAAGTGATTAGGATTAAACCATCATTAGAATCTGAGTGTATCTAGGAGCAGGTGTCTAGATACTCTCTCTACCTTTTAATTCTTGGAGTCCTAAAGGCGCATTTACAGATTTGCAGTACCGTGAAAATTCTAATCTAGTGTACTTAATTCGAGCAGATAATTAGGAGAAACTTTAGAAGGATTTTGTGCCATGGAGTGGCATCTTTTAACTCGTATTAAGATACTTGCATATTTAAGATTCTTAGCTTGATATTATAGCTGAATCGTGAGAAATGATGATAATTATAAGAATACCAAACTAATATCTAGTGAGTACTCGATCTTCTAAGGTCAGGTCTATTATGACCTATGCAGAACAAAGTGATTATACATTTTATGTTTGAAAGAAAAATTCATGAATGTAAAAGTACAAAAAAATTTTTAAAATGTAGATAGGTTCCTTTAATCTTTTAAGGTAAATGTCAGTAAGATAAAAGAATATTTACAACTTGGAAAGAAAAAATATTTTTCCTACTCTCAAAGTGAATACATTCCTCGAGTGACCTAGGTGGGACATATTAATCTAGTCCTTGATGTTTAATTGGAATCTCATACATAGATTTTGGAAAACCAAAATCTTTTAGAAGAAAATAGCACTGAGACAGAGGCATATTCTCAATTTAGGGAATAGAACACCAAATTTGGCATGTTGAATCTAAGTAGAGGTACTCCTCAAATGATTATATAATCAATATATAGTTTAATAAGATGTAATTACATAAAGGCATAAGATATCCCTTTTTTGATTGATTCACTGTCAGTAGAAACGGGGCAGGGTATAAGCTACAAATATATTTAAAAGGATGAAATATATATATATAAGCAGAGATTGATGAGCTTCTCGGGTAAACACCAAATAAAACAAGAGAGATTTCCACAGATCAGTTATGTAGAGAGGTTACTACAGATCAGTAACATAGTTCTTTGTAAGTCATATAATAACAGAGTGAGATATACCATTAATCCTTATGTATCTGAAAATGGGGTATAGTAGTCGCTTGGGGGGGGGGAGACTTCCTAACTATCAGTCTTCAGATGTGCAGTTTTAACTAGGGTCTTCAATGAATATTGTCATATATGAGGTGATAAGTTTGGTGGATGAAAGACCCAACAGGTAGTAAAGATCATAAATGGGCATAAGAATGATTACCTCTTTACTAATTGAAGAGGTGAGCAAGGTCCTCTATTATTTAGACCTTTTGGGTGTAAACAGTCTAATAGGAAGATCCATTTCGATTCTGCTTTGAGAAGAGTTTTTTCAAAGTCCCCTCCTCTCCAATTTTTAATTACTTTTTGTATGCCCATAAACTTCATCTCCTGTATTTTGCCATTGTGTTTATTGGCAAAATGCTTGTAGAGTATTGTATCTTTATTCTGTTTTTCAATCAACAATATATGCTCCCTTAACCTATCTCTGAGACTTCTTGAGGTCTGGCCAATGTACTGAAGGCCGTAAACCGGAAATGACGTAACGCCTGTGTAACGGATGCATTTAAAATTGATAATACACAGTATGAGACATTGTGTTCAAAGAAAAGCTGTGATTCAGTTCCAACTGGCGTTGTAGTTAATAGAGGCAGGCTGAACTGACCACCTCTGTCAAGTCCGTAAACCGGAAACGACATAACGTTTGTTTATACCGATGCACTCAATAACAGAAATATGCAGCAGAACACTACCGGAAGTGACAGCCCGATCCTAGTTTATGTACTACACGGAATAAATAAAGCATATTAGAAGTTAAATATGACTTTTTATATATAATCCTTTTATATAGTACAATGTAAATAGGTTTATTTCACATATATGATTGCCTCGAAATAAAGGGATCATAATTAAAAACGTGTAGCGAAACCGGAAGTGGAATGTTTGTAAGCCACATCCGGTCACTTAATTGAAACCCCTATTTAAAGATGCTTAGCTTACCACTGGATCAGTCTTGAAAAAGGTCCACTGAGGACCGAAACGCGTAGACCCTTTGGTAAGCATCTTTCCACTGTTAGAGTAATTTTTATACTGTGTTACGCTATGTTTTATATTTGGGTTACAGGAATCAACTAGGGATGTTACAAGGAGCAGCCGATTGCCACAAAGACTCATTTGGATCCAAGGTTTTTTTCTTGTACACCACTTATTACTTTATGGTTTGAAAATATTTGGATTACAAATTGACTATTTTTTATTTTTTTCACTAACATCATTCTTCACCACCCTTTGTTGAACATCATTTTTTGGAGTTGTGTCAGATTTTCTCTGTGTTTTCACTAATTACTCAGCATTTACATTGTGATATTAATCACTCTTCACACTGAGCACTTTATTTTTTCTGTGCTCTTTTGTCTGACTTTTGTTTTTTCCAATTTTATTTTTCATGGGTTAATTGTGTTTTGCACTGCAGTGTCATATTTATTTGTTTCTCAATTTATTTGTATAACGAATTGTTTTGTATTTGTGTTCACTTACCCTAGTGACTTATGGTTTATAACATCTAGCACATTGTTTCCACTGTCATTTCACCAGCTTCTCTCATTTATAGCTGAGAACTTAATTATGGATCCATAATTGACATCTTTGTATCATCTCACTACCACCACCACCACATACGGTTTACGACCAGCTGCCATATTTAGTTTATACCATTCAGTCCCCAGCTGGCACGGTCAGTCTTTTATTCGCTCTAACTTCTTGAATGTCAGTATTTTAAATAGGCTCTGCCTCTGCGACTTACTTATTGGTTTTAGAATTTCCTACAAGGAAATTTAACATTTGTTATTATCCTTTATGTAGCTAGCTGTTCATTTTAACAGTCTAGACATTATTTGTTATCTTTTATACAATTATTTTATTCACTGTCTATCATCTGATTGTAATAAATCTGATCCTTGTACGTAGTTGCAGTGTGTATATTAATCCCTAGGCCTATTGGCGCTGTATCCATCCCCCATTTCCACCACTTATATCTTCTTGGGGGGAGGTTAGACCCCCTTTTTGGAATACAGCTTAGGGATTTCTTAGCGCTAGATCACCACACCCCCAATCTTATTTTTTGTTTATTTGCTAACATGGATGATATTGTGGATGTCACATGTTCATTATGTTTGAATGCTAATGTGGAACCTCCTGTTACTTTTTGCCCCTCGTGTACTGAGAGGGTATTACAGTTTAGAGAACACGTTTTTTGATAAAGCTTTATCAAAAGCGAATGCTTCTCAAGATTCTACCGATGAGGTCCAGAGTATGCCGCATCTTTCTCCCCAAGCGTCACAGCCCCTAACGCCTACCCAGGCGCAGTCCAGTACCTCTGCAGTTTCGACTGTATTTACTCTAAAGGACATAGCAGCTGTTATGTCCTCTACACTTTCTGAATCATTGTCTGCCTTTCCCGTACTGCAAGGCAAACGCAGAAGGAAGGACGACCTCGTGGCCAATACGACTTTGGATGCTTTAATAGCGAGGTCAGAAATGCCTTTGCAGGGATCAGAATTGGATCCCCTATCTGAAGGTGAGCTTTTTGAATCGGATAGCGCCCTGCTACCGACATGTTCAGAAGTAATATCTTTCCGGTTTAAACTGGAACACCTCTGCCTGTTATTGAAGGAGGTTTATTGAAGGTGGTGTATCCCATAGCGAATTCTATCAGAAATTCTTGGCAGACGGTTCCTAAGGTGGAAGGTGCTATTTCCACTTTGGCTAAACACACTACTATCCCTATTATGGATAGTTGTGCTTTTATGGACCCTATGGATAAGAAATTAGAGGGTCTTCTTAAACTTTGTTCATCAAGGGTTATTTTTACAACCGGCAGCCTGCATCATCATGGTTACCACGGCGGCTGTTTATTGGTTTGATGCTCTGGAGGAATCTCTTAAAACTGAAACTCCTTTGGAAGAGATACAAGACAGAATTAAAGCCCTTAAGCTGGCTAATTCTTTTGTGACAGACGCTTCGCTGCAAATTACTAAGTTGGCGGCTAAGAGCTCAGGATTTTCAATCTTAGCACGTAGGGCCTTATGGCTGAAGTCCTGGTCTGCCGATGTGTCATCCAAAACTAAGCTTTTGGCTATCCCTTACAAGGGAAAGACCTTGTTTGGTCCTGACTTGAAAGAAATTATTTCTGACATCACGGGAGGTAAGGGTCACCTCCTCCCTCAGGATAAGAAATCCAAACAGAGGGGTCGACAGAGTAATTTTCGTTCCTTTCGAAATTTCAAGGGAACCCCCTCTTCCCCTTTCCACTAAGCAGGGGGGTTATTCTCAACCCAAGTCCACGTGGCGGCCCAACCAGGTTTGGAACAAGGGCAAAAAACCCGTTGCTGCCACCAAATCAGTATGAAGGGGCAGCCCCCAATCCGGGACCGGATCTAGTGGGGGGCAGACTATCATTTTTCGTCCAGGTTTGGATAAGACATTCAAGATCCTTGGGCTATAGATATAGTATCTCAGGGATACAAACTGGAGTTCAGAAATTCTTCCCCCAGAGGGAGATTCCTTCTTTCTCTATTGTCTGTAGACCAGATAAAAAGAGGCGTTCTTACGCTGTGTAAGAGACCTATCCTCCATGGGAGTAATTTGTCCTTTTCCAATACAGGGACAGGGGTTTTATTAAAATCTGTAGTTCCCAAAAAAGAGGGAACTTTCAGACCTATCTTAGATCTCAAGAGTCTAAACAAGTTTCTCAGAGTTCCATCTTTGAAGATGGAAACTATTCGTACCATTCTTCCATTGCTCCAGGTGGGTCAATTTGACTACCGTGGATCTCAAGGATAGATATCTTTATGTTCCTATCCACAGAGATCATCACAAGTTCCTGAGGTTTGCCTTTCTGGACAAACATTTTCAGTTTGTGGCTCTTCCTTTTGGTCTAGCCACTGCACCCAGAATTTTCACAAAGGTTCTGGGGTCGCTACTAGCGGTTCTGAGATTGCGGGGCATTGCAGTGGCGCCTTATCTGGACGATATTCTGATCCAGGCGTCCTATCGGCTAACAAAGTCTCATACCGACATTGTTCTGTCCTTCCTGAGGACTCATGGGTGGAAGGCAAATCTGGAGAAGAGTTCTCTAGTTCCACAGACAAGGGTTCCTTTCTTGGGAACTCTATAATCGACTCTCTATCCATGAAAATATTTTTGACGGAGGTCAGAAAATTAAAGATTCTGAACACAGGCCGAGCCCTTCAGATCAATCCTCGGCCGTCAGTGGCTCAGTGCATGGAGGTATGTGGGTTGATGGTAGCGGCAATAGACATCATTCCATTTGCTCGGTTTCATCTCAGGCCTCTGCAAAAGAGTATGCTCAGACAGTGGAATGGAGATTATACAAATTTGTCTCCTCAAATACATCTGGATCAGGAGACAAGGGACTCTCTTCTATGGTGGTTGTCGCTGGATCATCTATCCCAAGGGACGTGCATTCGCAGACCCTCATGGGTGATAGTGGCAACGGATGCCAGCCTGTTAGGATGGAGAACAGTCTGGAATTCCCTAAGGGCTCAGGGGGGTCTGGACTCAGACGGAGTCTCTCCTTCCCATCAATATTCTAGAATTGAGAGCAATATTCAATGCGCTTCAGGCTTGGCCTCAGTTGGCTTCGGCCCAGTTCATCAGGTTCCAGTCGGACAACATAACGACGGTGGCCTACATCAATCATCAGGGGGGAACAAGAAGTTCCTTAGCGATGACAGAAGTAGCCAGGATAATACAGTGGGCGGAGTCTCACTCTTGCCATCTGTCCACGATCCACATCCCAGGAGTTGAAAACTGTGAAGCAGATTTTCTGAGCAGACAGACATTTCATCCGGGAGAGTGGGCATTCCATCCGGAGGTATTTGCCGACCTGATTCTCAAATGGGGCAGGTCGGAGTTGGATCTCATGGCATCTTAAAGTGAATGGGAAGGAGGTCAGTGGTCTACGGGATACTGGTGCTACCATGACCTTGCTCCAAAAGAACTTGGTGTCTGAGAACCAGCACACCGGAGACACTGTGGCTGTGAGGGTAGCAGGGGGCGCTGTGTTGCGCCTACCTGTTGCCCGGGTACATTTGGATTGGGGAGTGGGCGCTAGACATGTGAATGTGGGGGTCATGAAGGACTTACCAGCTGATGTTCTCCTTGGAAATAACTTGGCCCCCCTTGTTTCTGCCTATGCTCCCATGGGTCCCGCCGATGTTAACCCTGTGACTACCCGTGCCCAGGTCTGTGCCGCTGAGACCGACCCACCTGCTGCTGAGCCCCAGGACGCTGAGCTCAGTAAATCTCTATCCGCTATTGATACGTGGAAGTCCCGTTACAATGCGCTGATGGAGAAGAGTCAAGTAGAGGATGAAATGGTCACGTTAAACAATCACGTAACAGTGCTAGCGGGAGAGAAGAGGAGCGCAGAGGAAAAAGCGCGTTTAGAATGGGAATCTGCTAGAAAAGCTGCACCGACAGACCGCAGAAAACACCAGCTTCAGAGTGGAACATGAAACATTAGACATTAGACAAACTTAGCAACACTGGAGGAGAAGCTGACGCTGGCTCATAGTGAGGTGCAGCAACTCAAGGGCACCCTACGTCAGTATGAAGGGTTTGTGGATACCTATAAAGAGCAGGTACAAAAAACTCGTAAAGAAGCCGATGAGATTTGTCTCCAACTGGAAAGTAGTGTCTCTGAAAACTAAAACTTGAAGGATTGTTTAGCCCTGGTCTGGGCACTGAAGAAGTTGAACCCTTATTTATACGGATATGAATTCTCTCTCATAACGGGAATGCAGATGGATTGTCCCGGCAAACTGACATTCCTACCACCTCCTAGTCCGGTCATCCCCAAGTTGACCCGCCAAAGGGTCAAGCCGGGTCTGCCGGAGTGTCCCACCAGGAGGGAGCCGTGTGACAGACCCCTCTGTCAACCTCCCTACGCATTATGGATTCGGGCATTATGTTAAGTCACCCTGTGCCCATTATAGATACAGGGTGCAAATCCAACAGTACTGGAGGGGTTAAACTCTCCTCTTGTACAGTTTTGAGTAACTGTATTGTCTGAGACAGACAGGTTTCTTGCAGGCCCATTTATCAAGCTCCGTGTTTCTGGCGAGTCTTCAGACTCGCCAGAAACACAAGTTATGAAGCAGCGGTCTAAAGACCGTTGCTCCATAACCCTGTCCGCCTGCTCTGAGCAGGTGGACAGGAATTGCCGGAAATCAACCCGATCGAATACGATTGGCCGCGAGTCAGCAGGGGGCGGTGTTGCACCAGCAGTTCTTGTGAGCTGCTGGTGCAATGTTAAATGCGGAGAGATTATTGCTCTCTGCATTTAGCAAGGTCTTGCGGACCTGATCCGCAGTGTCGGATCAGGTCCACAAGACCTTTGATAAATTGGGGCCTTGGCATCAGCTATTGTTTACTGTAATTAGGTTTAGGTGATAAGCGTTCACATTGTTTAATCACCTCCAGAGTTCAGACTGCAGGTGCCAAGAAGGAATCCATTGTTTTCTTGTGTTTGATTGTTTATTTGGTTAAGTAATGTAATGCTATTGTATCCTGTAAAAGGGCGTCTTCCCTCTATCTAATGTGCTATACTCTTCCAATCCCCCATCTGGTCTCCTAGGGGAGTGTCAACCAGGTGGGAGACCTGCATAAATACTGGGCATATAGCCCTCAAAGTACATTCATCTGTTTTACCCTCAAGACGGAGCTTGGTCTCGTGTTTGGGGGAATTAACTGGGTTCGTGTGTTGCTGATCCCGTATTCAGGGCATCTTTCATCTGGAATTAACCCTTGATATCCGGGTTATACCATAACAAGCACCAAGAATATTCTCAATAGTTCTAGGTGCCCTTCTATCTGTAATCAGAGAGCAGGGTATTGTGGTGTTTCCTTATTGGGACGATATCTTGGTACTAGCTCAATCTTTTAATTTAGCAGAATCTTACACAAGATTCTTCAAAGACATGTTTGAATATATCTGGTAACCTAAAAAGGTGACCTTTGTCTGAGGAATCGAGAAACTCTTTTTTTTGTAAATTGATCTCCAGTGTCCATGACATGTTTGAGATTGGTTTCAGCTTGTCTAAACCTTCAGTCTCTTATTTCCTTCAGTGGCTATGTGCATGGAAGTTTTAGGTCTCATGTTTTCCGCATCGGACGCAATCCCTTTTGGTTGCTTTCAGATCAGACCTCTACAGCTTTGCATGTTGCACCAATGGTGCAGGGATTATACTCGGATAACACAACTGATATACTTAAATCCCAACAATCCTTTGTTCGTCCTACCTGGACTGTGATCACAACAGATGCAAGTCTCACAGGTTGGGTAGCTGTCTGGGGGTCTCTGACAGCACAAGGAGTTTGGAATCAATATTAGAACTCTGTGCTATTTTCAGAGCCTCTATTAAAAAGAGAACCGTATATTCAGTTTCAAACAGACAATGTCACAACAGTTGCATATGTCAATCCTCAAGGGGGACTCCCAGTCCCCTAGCATTGAAAGAAGTGTCTCTAATAATTTCTTGGGCAGAATCCAAATCTTGTCTAATCACTGTGATTCATATACCAGGTGTAGACAATTGGGAAGCGGATTATCTCAGCTGTCAGATTCTACATCCAGGGGAGTGGTCTCTCCATTCAGATGTATTCTATCAGATTGTGCAGATGTGGGGTCTTCAAGACATAGATCTAATGGCCTCTCGTCTAAACAAGAAACTTCCCAGATACCTCTCCAGGTCCAGGGATCCTCAGGCAGAATTGATGGATGATCTCGCAGTTCCATGGTTTTACCAACCTGCTTACAATTTCTTCCAAGAACTTCTTCCAAGAGTGATCTCAAAGATCATAATGAAGCAATCTTATGTGTTTCTGATAGCACCAGCATGGCCTCACAGGTTCTGGTATGCGGACCTTGTCCGAATGTCCATTTGCCAACCTTGGTCACTTCCTCTTAGACCAAACCACCTGTCTCAAGGCCCATTTTTCCATCCGGATCTCAAATCTCTAAATTTGAAGGCATGGAAATTGAACAGTTAGTCCTTAGTCATAGAGGTTTCTCTGACTCTGTGATTAACACTATAATACAGGCTTGTAAGCCTGTTTTAAGGAAAATATATCATAAGGTTTTGAAAACCTTTATTTCATGGTGTTCCACTCATGATTATTCTTGGCATTCTTTTGGAATTCCTAGGATTCTACAGTTTCTTCAGGTTGGTTTTGATAAAGGTTTGTCTGCCAATACTTTGAAAGGACAAATCTCTGCTCTTTCTGTTTTATTTCACAGAAAGATTGCTAATCTTCCTGATCACCATTTTGTACAGGCTTTGACTTGTACCAAATCTGTTATTATATCTATCTCTCCTCCTTGGAGTCTAAATTTGGTATTAAAGACTTTGCAGGCTCCTCCTTTTGAGCCTATGCATTCTTTGGACAATAAACTACTTTCTTGGAAAGTGTTATTTCTCTTGGCTATCTCTTCTGCTAGAAGAGTTTCTGAATAGTCTGCTCTCTCTTGCAAGTCTCCTTATCTGATTTTACATCAAGATAAAGCTGTTTTGCAGACTTCGTTTAAATTTTTGCCTAAAGTTGTGAATTCTAACAACATCAATATGGAAATTATTGTTCATTCCTTGTGTCCTAATCCTAAGAATACTCTTGAAAGGTCTTTACATTCTTTGGATGTGGTAAGAGCTTTGAAATATGTTGAGGCTAATAAAGATTTCAGAAAGACGTATAATCTATTTGTTATTTTTTCTGCTTACAGAAAAGGTCAGAGCCTTTTATTTGGATGCGGGGCAGTCTCCGCCTCAGAGAATAACAGCTCATTCTACAAGAAGAGTTGCCACATCTTGGGTTTTCAAGAATTAAGCTTCAGTTGATCAAATCTACAGCCACTTGGTCTCCTTTGCATACATTCACAAAATTTTACCATTCTGATGTTTTTGCTTCTTCGGAAGCAGCTTTTGGTAGAAAGGTTCTTCATGCAGCTGTCTCGGTTTAATTCTAGTGCCTATGATTTAAGTTTTTTTAATTTTTAAGAAAACTTTTATTTTTTTGGATTTCTTAGCGGAAATAGCTATTTTTATTTTATCCTACCTCTATAGTTACTTGTGGACTTCTACATCTTGGGTGTTATTTCCCATCAGTAACGAGCTCGTGGACTCTCGCCACCTATATGAAAGAAAACATAATTTATGTAAGAACTTACCTGATAAATTAATTTCTTTCATGGTGGCGAGAGTCCACGAGACCCATCCATTTTTGGGGGGGTTATGATTTTTTTTTATAAAGCACCTTATTTATCCTGTTCCTCTTTTTTATGCTTTTACTCCTTATACTGTTAGTGGTATTTCGTTTAAAAATAAATCACAATTCTATCCTATACATAGTCGTGGCCCCATTATTAAGACATTTTTCAGTAGAGTTGAGGCTGATCTTGCTACTCTTAAGGAAAACACTAGACAGGTTAAACAAAATCTGACTATGTCTGAGAAAAAGGCACTTAGAACTTTACAAGAGAACAGTCAGTTGGTAATTCGCCCTGCAGATAAGGGGGGCACGATAGTTATTATGGATAGGACTATGTTTTTGATGAGGCCTTGCAACAGCTTGACGATAGGGATGACTATATGGTTTTGGATACGGAGCCTTCTGATCTATTTAGAGCCCAACTATGTCAGATTTTGGACGATGGTGGGGAAGGGGATTCATGGATAAAGATCCCCCTTTTTCTCCATCTTCCAAAGGTTCATAAATCTGTCATTAATGTCAAGGGTGGGCCTATTGACAGTGGGGTAAATTCCTTACTAGAAAGACTCTCCCAGTGGCTGGATTCAATCCTTCAGCCCTTGGTTGTGACCCTACCATCCTATATCAGGGATACGAAACAATTCTTGAATTCCATGCAGGATTTCAAATGGAGTCGGGGGAACCAATGGTTTCCCTGTACTCCACTATCCAGCATGATAAAGGTATTGAAGCCCTTTGTTTCTTTTTGAATAATTTCACTGACTATACCCCAGAATTTCAGTTTTGTGATCAGAGTGGCTATTTTTCTATTGACCCATAATTGTTTTCTTTTTGATGGAACTTTCTATCTTCAGAGACGTGGGACGGCTATGGGGGCGAAATTCGCCCCCTCATATGCCAACCTTTTTTTAGGTTGGTGGGAGTTTACCCACGTCTTTGGGAACAGAAACCTGTATAAGACCAGCATTAAATTATATAGGAGATGTATCGATGATCTCCTATTTGTATGGCAGGGCTCTGATAATGATATAGGAAATTTTGTTGATTGGCTTAATGAAAATATAGTGGGCCTAAAATTTACGTTTGAGACTAATCCCTCTCCTATAAATTTTTTGGATCTAACTTTGAGGGGTTACAACCAAGGTATATCGCAAGCCCATATCTGGCAACTCCCTTTTGCATGGGAACAGTTGCCACCTGAAAAATACACCTTTCGCTGTCGCCAAGGGTCAGTTCACACGCCTATGGCAGAACTGTACTCTATGGGATGACTATAAGAAGGAGGCTGATTTATTGGAACAAAGGCTCCTGGAGAGGAAGTATAAGATGTATGACATAAGGAGAGCTAGGAAGGCTGTAGAAAGTACACCTAAGGAGCACTATTTGAAAGACTCTGGTGCCAGGGGTGGGGAGTCCAGGTTTGAGGGGGTGACATTTGTTAACGGGTATAGTGCCCAATTCCCTGAGATATGCAAGATATTGCGTAAACACTTCCCACTCTTGGCAGCAGAGGATAATCTCACTACTAAGGTTAACAAAGGAATGAGGTGTAGAATTGAGGGAACCTAAGATTTATAAACTCAGGAGTTCATGGCTGACTTATGATGGGATGTTCAAATATGGTAGGAAGTGTAAACCTTGTGATTGTCATTTGCACAAATATATTTTGTTTCAGTGTGACTGGAGAGTCATTTCCAATTGAGACTTGTCTTAATTGTACTGCCACTTATGTTATATACTTTATTATCTGTGATCAATGTAAAGTCAAATACGTGGGTCTCAGGGATATGAAATCACATATTCTTGAGCACATGTCCACTATATCATTTGGTAGGTCATCCACACCTCTGGTTCAAAATTTTGCTTTGAAACACAACAGCAAACTGGACTTTTTTTATAATGCACCATTTAAAGGTGTCCAGAGACCAAAAAGGGGGGGTGACCTGAACAAATTTTTGGCCCAAAAGGGAGGTATTTTGGATGCTGAAACTGAAAACCAGGATACCTCTAAGACTAAACGTTATGACATTATTAACTTTTAGGAATAGTATATTGTGAGATTGTATTATACTGTACTATTTTTTGGGATTGTTATTATAATTGTCTGTTTCTATACAGTCGTCTCAACTGTCTATATACTTTCCCTTTTATACATTTGTGCTGATTGAATTTTTATTTGCATGTACTGTGAATGTTTATCTAACCTTACTTGGAGTTAGGGCATTGTTATCATGTATTTTACATTGTACTTACGATGTATGCCTTTAAGGATTTGCACTTTGCCCTATCTGTTTAATAGAAGTTTTTGGTTTGTATTTTGAGTGAATATTGATTAGTTCCTTTATCTTTATTTTTTAGAATTTGTACATTGTATTTCAACTAAGTAGATAGTATAGTATGGTATCAGGCATAGAGAGGTTTACTTAATTAACTATCATACAGGTGTAACTCAGAGGTGTGTTTTGTTTTTAACCTATTAACATTGAGCTGATAGTTTAAATAGTGTGTTAGAACATAACCAGCTAGGCTATGATTACAGCTTAGAGCCGAAACACGTAAGCCACTTGGTGAACGCTTCTCTGTACTTTGTGATGCTGTTTCATACTTTTGGATCTTTTAAAGTTGTCCAATAAAATTTTGGTGTTTTTACGGAACCAGACTCTTCACTTTTTTGCCTATTATAGCTACCAGCTTGTCCAGGTTGCCATCAGCTTTGCTGCTGCTGTGATTGTTTTTCCTTACCAGCAATTCACCTACCCTATTCCCCCTGATGACGTCATTGTTCGAGGACAAGTGAGAACGGAGGGATACGCTGAAGGAAGATGCCATGAGAGGCGAGGACGCTACAGTCCGAATGTACCTGATGTAGGAAGGAAGAGATATCCAGCTCACCGTCACAAGGGGATATGATCATAGATCCGGATGCCCTGAGGATTGAGGTATTGTATTCTTTTTCCATTTGCGTCTGACAAGGTGGGGGTTTGTTGGTGATCGCTGTGATATATTGATGCACGGGGGGTGCATGTGTAGCCGGTATGGAACTTTCATTTTTCTTTACTCCTTATACACCTCACTAACTTGGCTATAGGTTACACTGAAGTATAAGTGAAGTGGGAGGTGTATTTATATGCATTTGAGGTCCTGGTAGGAATGTATATCCCATCAGTATGTAGCTCGTGGACTCTCACCACCATGAAATAAATTAATTTAGTTTGTACATAAATTATGTTTTCCTTTGCCTAAATCCATTTGCGACCCTTTCGTCTCTCTATGCTCAATCAGTGGTCAAATAATTATCTGCAATTGGAACAGCAGATTAGTTTGTAATTGTACGTCAGGCAATCTCTCAGTGGATACAGGGTCCTTCGTAGAACCTTGGAAAGTTATTCTTCACCCATCTTGGGTGATTGTATTGATGGAAGCCAGTCTTTCAGGCTGGGGTGCGGTCTGGTTTTCTGGAAGATTGCAAGGAGTTGGGTATCCTCTAAGAAGCCAGGTTAACAATCATCATTCTGGAACTTTGAGTGATTCTTTGGACTACTCAAACTTTTCCTCTCTCAAGAAGAGCAATGATTATCAGTTTCCAGTCAGACAATATCAAGGCAGTGGCCTACATAAATCATCAAGGGGGTACCCGCAGTCCACTGGCTATACAGGAAATATCTCAGATTCTGTTTTGGGCAGAGAGGAATCAATGCTCCTTATCAGCAATTCACACACCAAGTGTGAACAACTGGGAAGCGCATTTCCTCAGCCATTAATTGATCAATCTAGGAGAGTGGTCTCTCCATCAGGACATTTTCAATCACTCTGTGATTAAATGAGGTTTAACGGACATGGATCTGATGGCGTCTCATGTAAATCACAAGCTTCAAAATGTATTATGCAAGATTAAGTGATCCAAAGGCTCACATGATAGACGCCTTGGTATGTCCCTGAGAATTTTCTCTAAGCATACCTGTTTCCATTTGTTATTCTAAGAGTCATTGCTTGGATCAAACAGGAGTCAGCTTTGGTAATATTGATTGCTCCAGCCTGGCCCTGCAGAACATGGTATGTGGATCCAGTCCAGATGTCCTCATCTCCTGCATGGCTGCTTCTTCAGAGACACCACCTTTTAGCTTAAGGGTCTCTTTTTTTCCATCAGGATCTCAACTCTCTAAATTCAATGGCATGGAGGTTGAACATAGAGGTTTCTCAGATTCTGTTACTGAAACTGATTCAGGCCAGAAAGCCTGTGACACAAAGGTTTATCACAAAATTTGGAAAGCATTTTTTAAGTGGTGCTATTGCAGAGGGTTTTCTTGGTATTCCTTTAGGATTCCTAGAATCCTTCAGTTTTTACAGGATGGCCCTCACAAGGTTTTGTCTGCTATCTCCCTAAAAGATCAAATGATCTGTTCTTTTTTCATAGGAAGTTAGCTAAACTTCCTGACGTTGAGACTTTTGTTCAGGCGTTAGGACTAATTCTAACTATTTCTCCACCCTGGAATTTAAATCTAGTCCTTTCCGTATTGCAAGGCCCTCCTTTCTAACCAATGTGTTCCATTGATATCAAGCTTTTATCTTGGAAAGTGCTTTCTTGTTGACAATCTCTTCAGCTAGAAGAGTTTCTGAGTTGTCAGACTTGTCCTATGAATATTAATTTTTAATTATTCACAAGAAGGCGGCTATATTTTCTTACTAATGTAGATTCTTCATAAAATACCAATCAGGAGATTGTTGGTCCTTTCTTGTGTTCAGATCCTTCTAACTCTGAGCGACTCTTGCATAATCATGATGTAGTCAGAGCTTTGAAGTTCTATCTTCAAGCTAATAAAGAATTCAGTAGTATAGGGTAATTTCAAAACAGCAACACTGGGAGTTAGTGCATGTGAAGACGGGGATTCTGCCAAATTCTCCCAGTCACAATATAGCATAAAATATGTCCACAGCACTGTATTCCTTCTTAACTCACTTTATTATCTGTTAAGGTACAGACATTAAAACAGCGACATTTTGAATGTATTCACTCTTAATCATTTAATCAATTCAGTTTTGCGCCAACCACCAAACAATGTGGCTCTGCTGCCATCTACTGACAAAAACTACTTATTACATGCATTAAAAAAAACATTCTCAAACATGCATAGAAGAATGTAACTTATTTTATATTTAGTTCGCTTACACAGCCATATTTATAGTTGTTCAACCTTAACTTAGTAATATTTAATACCACTTTTAACATTAAATATCACTTTATAGGGAAATATTACTCTAACAAATATCACTCTAAAGGAAAATTGACCAATCATACTCTCTGTTAAGACCTTTAGGTATCATACTTCCCAACTCATAAATCCAAAACATTTCCTTTTGTTTTAGGAGTTTTTCCCTATTTATTCCATTTCTTTGTGGATTTACACTATTATTTGCTATCTCAATTGGCTTATTTGATGTCCACATTTTAAGAAGTGGTAGGACACCTGGGCTTCTACATTTTTTACACCTTATATTTGAACGGTGTTGACATATCCTGTCCCTGATCATACGGGTAGTTTCCCCTATGTAGATCAGGGAACAGAAACATTTTATGAGGTATACCACATATGTTGATTTGCATGTGTAGTATTCCTTTATCTCATATTTTTTCCCTTTTCTAGGGTGAAAGAAATATTTCCCTTTATCATGGAATGACAGCTCATGCAGCCTAGACAGGGGAAACATCCCAAATTCCTTTTGTTCAAAAATACCTGTCTCTCTTCTTAGACCCTACATCTGTACTAGTGAGTTGATCTCTAAGGTTTTTCACTCTCTTGTATGCCATCAGTGGGGGATTATTAAAAATCTCCATATCCTTATTACACTCTTAAAATACGCCAGTGTCTTTTTATTCGGGAAATTTCCTGACTGCTGGGATTAAACGGTGTGACCAATAACAATCTGTCGTCAGATGTACCCTTCTTTTTAATTGGTTTATTCTCCTTTAGATTTGTGACATGTTTGCTAACCAAATCTTCAGGATAACCCCTATTAAGGAATTTCTGTTGCATTTCTTTCATTCTTAACTCCTTAATCTTAATATCACTGGCTATTCTGTCAACCCTTAATAGCTGGCTTTTTGGCAAAGAATTGGCTTACCCTCTGGGGTGAAAGCTCTCATAACTTAACAATGTGTTCCTATCCGTATTTTTGTTATACAAATCAAACACCAATTTGTTCCCTTCTTTCACTACTCTGGTGTCTAAAAAAGGGATTGACTCCTCACTGTACTCCATCAATCTTTGACAGCTACATTAATCTCTTTTACAAACTCTTCCAGGGACTCAACGCTACCCCACCATATGTCAAACACGTCATTGATGAAGCGCCACCATGTGGCTCCATATAATATGAATCTCTCATTTTCATAGATGACTTTTTCTTCTATCTCATTCATAAATAGGTTGGCATATGATGGGGCAATGTTGGTCCCCATAGCCGTTCCTTTCACTTGAATATACCAATCGTCCTGAAAAAATCTGCAAATCTGTTCAACAGAAGCATCATTTGTAAATGCCCATGAGGAAACCACCGCCCTAGTAAAATGAGCCGTCCAGCAGTCTCATATGCAAAACGGATGATACTCTTCAGCCAGAAAGAGAGGTAGCCGTAGCTTTCTGACCCCTACGTTTCCCGGAAAAAACAACAAACAATGAAGATGATTGACGAAATTCTTTAGTCGCCTGCAGGTAAAACTTCAGGACACAGACCATGTCCAAGTTATGTAACAGACGCTCTTTCTTAGACTGATTAAGATTTTTGTTGGAAACAACCTTAGGAAGAAAACCAGGTTTAGTACGCAACACTCACTTATCGGAAAGAAAAATAAGATAAGGAGAATCACATTGCAATGCCGAAAACTCAGAAACTCTACGAGCTGAAGAAATAGCAACCAAAAATAAAACTTTCCAAGATAATAACTTAATATCTATGGAATGCATAGGTTCAAACCGAACCCCTTGAAGAACATTAAGAACTAAATTCAAACTTCAAGGAGGAGCAATTGGTCTAAACACAGGCCTGATTCTAGTCAGAGCCGACAAAAAGAGTGAACATCCAGAACATCTGCCAGACGTTTGTGTAGCAAAATAGATCGAGCAGAAATCTGTCCCTTTAGAGAACTTGCTGATAACCCTTTCTCCAATCCTCCTTGGAGAAAAGATAAAATCTTAGGAATCCTAACCTTACTCCATGAGTATCCCTTGGATTCGCACCAATAAAGATATTTACGCCATATCTTATGGTAAATGTTTTCTAGTAACAGGCTTGCGTGCCTGAATCAAGGTATCAATGACCGAATCAGAGAACCCTCGCTTAGATAAAATCAAGCCTTCAATCTCCAAGCAGTCAGCTGCAGAGAAATTAGATTCGGATGATGGAAGGGTCCCTGAATGAGAAGGGACTGCCTCAATGAAAGCTTCCACGGTGGCAGAGATGACATGTCCACCAGATCGGCATACCAAGTCCTGCGAGGCCATGCAGGAGCGATGAGAATCACCAAAGCTCTCTCCTGTTTGACTCGAGCAATCACCCGGGAAAGAGAGCAAACGGAGGGAACACATAAGCTAGATTGAACGACCAAGGCATCTATCAGTTCGGCCTGAGGATCCCTGGACCTGGATCCATATCTCGGGAGCTTGGCATTCTGACGAGACTCCATAAAATCCAGCTCCGGCCTGCCCCATCTGAGAATCAGTTTGGCAAAGACCTCCTGGTGGAGTTCCCATTCCCCTGGATGAAACGCCTGTCTGCTCAAAATATCTGCCTCCCAGTTGTCCACTCCTGGGATGTAGATTGCTGACAGATAACAAGAGTGAGCTTCCGCCCACTGAATTATCTTGGATACTTCTGTCATTGCTAAGGAACTCCTTGTTCCTCCCTGATGATTGATGTAAGCCACAGTCGTGACGTCTGACTGGAATCTGATGAATCTGGCCGAAGCCAACTGAGGCCAAGCCTGAAGCGCAATGAATATTGCCCTCAGCTCCAGAATATTGATTGGAAGTAGAGACTCCGACCGAGTTCACACACCCTGAGCCTTCCGGGAGTTCCAGACTGCGTCCCATCCTATTAGGCTGGCGTCCGTTGTCACTATCACCCATGAGGGCCTGCGGAAGCACGTCCCTTGGAACAGATGATCCGGCGACAACCACCAAAGAAGAGAATCCCTTGTCTCCTGATCCAGATGTATTTGAGGAGACAAATTTGCATAATCTCCATTCCATTGTCTGAGAATGCTCAGTTGTAGAGGTCTGAAATGAAAACGAGCAAACGGAATGATGTCCATTGCTGCCACCATCAATCCAATTGCCTACATGCATTGAGCCACTGACGGCCGAGGATTGGACTGAAGGGAACGACATGTATTCAGAATATTTAACTTTCTGACTTCCGTCAAAAAGATTCTCATGGATAGAGAGTCGATTAAAGTTCCCAGAAAAGGAACCCTTGTCTGTGGAATTAGTGAACTCTTTTCTAGATTCACCTTCCACCCGTGAGTCCACAGAAAGGACAGGACTATGTCGGTATGAGACTTTATTAGTTGATAAGACGATGCCTGGATCAGAATGTCATCCAGATAAGGCACCACTGCAATGCCCCGCGGCCTGAGAACCGCTAGCAGAGACCACAGAACCTTTGTGAAAATTCTGGGTGCTGTGGCCAGACCAAAAGGAAGAGCCACGAATTGAAAATGTTTGTCCAGGAAGGCAAACCTTAGGAACTTGTGATGATCCCTGTGTATAGGGATATGAAGATATGCATCCTTTAGATCCACGGTAGTCATATTGTCCCTCCTGGATCAATGGAAGAATGGTCCGAATAGTTTCCATCTTGAAGGATGGAACTCTGAAAAACTTGTTTAGACTTTTGAGATCTAAAATGGGTTGAAACGTTCCCTCTTTTTTGGGAACTACAAATAGATTTGAGTAAAACCCCTGCCCCTGTTCCTGAATTGGAACGGGACATATTACTCCCATGAGGGATATATCTCCTACTGGTCAACAGATAATTGTGAAAGAAGGAACCTTCCTCTGGGGAAGGAATTTTTGAATTCCAACTGATACCCCCCTAAGACACGATTTCTAGTGTCCAGGGATCCTGAACGTCTCTGATCCAAGTCTGGACAAAGAAAGAAAGTCTGCCCCCTACTAGATCTGGTCCCGGATCGGGGGCCGCCCCTTCATGCTGTCTTGGAAGCGGCAGCAGACTTCTTGGGTTGTTTACCCTTGTTCCAAGTCTGGTTGGGTCTCCAGGTGGACATGGCCTGTTTAGTGGAAGAGGGGATTCCCTTGAAGTTTCGAAAGGAACTAAAATTACTCTGTCGTCCCCTTTGCTTAGATGTTTTATCTTGAGGGAGAAGGTGACCTTTACCTCCCGTAATATCAGAAATGATCTCCTTCAAGTACGGCCCGAACAGGGTCTTTCCCTTGAAAGGAATAGCCAAAAGCTTAGATTTAGAGGATACATCCGCAGACCAAGATTTTAACCATAAGGCTCTTTGTGCTAAGATGGCGAATCCTGCATTCTTAGCCGACAATTTGGCGATCTGAAAAGAAGAATCCGTAATAAAAGAATTAGCCAGCTTAAGGGCCCTAATTCTTTCCTGTATTTCCTCTAAAGAAGTCTCAGTCCTAAGGGACTCTAGAGCGTCAAACCAAAAAGCGGCCGGAGGCGGAGCTTGACCACGCTGGAAGATGGTCGCACACTAGGAGAACTCCTGCCACCTATGCTGACAATATAGCTCTTTATAGCAACAAATCACTCTTTTGCCAACCTCCAGCTCTTTTGTACTGGCTTTGAGAGAACTGTGCTTTTTCTTTTCCCTGAGCAAGATCCTGGACTGGTGCAGTTATACACTTCTATAACTGCCGGGTGCTCTGCCCGTGTTTCAGTGCCGCTATCCCACGTGGCGCCTAATCTCTACACAAGCCTTCTAATTGATCTGGCAATCTACCCGCTACAAGGACTGTCTCCCGGTGAACACCCTCACCCGACCTGTTTACTGCAGTGGAGTATTGTACCTTGAGCTGTGCAGATAGCCCCCCGACATCTGGCCCCGTGATTCGGGCCTGCCGCCGGACTCCCGGGCGGAGGTAGACAGCCGCAACTTAAGCAAGTTTTGCTTACGCCGTATTTGGAAGTTGAGCCCTGAACAGGAATACGGAGCATCCCTCGCAACACGCTGCTCCTAAACCAGAGAAGGCCTTTACACCCGGTAAGAAGTTCAGTATTGCAGTAAGCACCGGGACCTCCCTGAATCACACCAACGCAGTCTGGGGGGCCGGAGCCATTGGAAATACCACGGGTTGGTGTCGGGTACTAATAATTTTTTGGCTCTTACACAGAGACCTTCTCACATTGTGTAATCGCCCTCCCTCAGACCGCATATCTTTTATTAAGAAAACTTTGGGGCATGTGTCTTTCCCTTGCGGGTTTAAGCTCCCTATTACAAGAAGATAATTAGAGCACGGTCTCTTGGGCTTGCTTAATGAAGCCAGTTAACTGCTAAATAGAGACACACACCATCTCATATCACCTCAAAGTGGGCTGCACATTTTAGGATATAACCCAGCACTACCGGTGCCCCTGTCACTGAGCCAAGATATTACACGTATACCACATTGACACTTTCTGAGATTGGTAATTTTGGCTCCCTAGAGTCAATATATACCCTATTTGACTCCTCATACTGATCATAATAAATAGGGCATGCCTAACAAGCGGGCAAGTAAAGCTGATAAAATAGGTTCTTCAAAGCCCATGAGTCACTACCTCAGACCTCTGGACACAGCCAGTGACACCATTGGGGGTGAAATGGAAATAACACAAGTCACCCAGAGAGCAGCCGCTTTAGATACTGCCACCCACTCCCAGTGTATCACTAAGGCAGACATACATAATTTATCCTCTAAAGATGACATTCAGGGTGTTCTCAGTGAAATGCGGAGCTTATTTGGAGACCTCAGAAAAGATTTTTCCACACTAGAAGCCAGAGTTCTCAAAATTGAGAAGTCCTCACAAGATAACGCAGCATTGATACTTCAAAACACCTCTGACACACAAAATCACTCAGAGAATCTGCAATTTCTTAATGACAAATTAGAAGACATGGATAATAGGGGACATAGGAACAACCTGCGTTTCCGAGGGGTGTCTGAAGCTGTCTCCCCCCCAGAATATAGAAGGGTATTTGCAAGCTTTATTCCGAATCATCAAAGATTCTCCGTCCTCCCCTGAGATTCCTATTGAAAGGGCGCATAGGGCTCTTTGGCCCAAACCACCTAGCAAGGCTCCCCCGAGGGATATAATTGTGAGATTTTTAAGCTACAAGGATAAAGAAGAAATTCTTCAAGGCTCTCGGAAAAAACACCCTATTACCCATGTGGGTGAAGAGATACAGGTTTTTTCAGACCTTTCCCCCATGACTCTGTAAAAACGGAGAGATTTAAGCCACATAACATCAGCTCTTAGAAATCATGGTATACCTTACAGGTGGGGCTTCCCGGTCTCCATTATTGCTACCAACAACAACAAAACTTCCATTTTCAGACCGGGAATGGATCACAGAGACTTTCTCGACAGTTTGGCGATACCTGTCGCCTCTACCAGCGACCCTGATAAGGGTAGACCACAGCCATCCTCTCGTCCATCAGAAGTCCATCCGTCAGGAAACTCTATGGGGTAAAGTACTTTATGCCTTCTGGCGCAGAACTTTTTGATCCCTGTGGGACTATTGGGTCAAATATCATTCTTTAAATATGCTCTTAATATGTTTTTCTCTCACATAAGTGGCTCCTTAGTAACGCCCTTCATGTTTAAGAAGACCTGTGTTTATTTCTTTCTCTAATGAGGTTAACTGGTTTGTTATATTATTCACTGTTTAGTGCTAGATACATTATTCTTTATATGTGCAATAATGTTTATATTTCTCCAGACAAGTTTAATGTACATGTAGGATCCATGTTTAATTCCATATGTTGTTATAACCATGTCTTGATGTGTGCTCACTGGGATTGGGAGGACAATTCTCCTCTTGTATAATTGCCTGCTACAGTTACAACATTTTTTTATTATTTTTTTTTTTAGCTTGTTACGATCATTATTTGTAGTTTTGATGAGGTCTGGCCCTAAAATGCTACCTGATACACAAGGCCCTACAATTCTAGCAGAAAGAGGACTAGCATTAACTGGCTCACGTGAGCAGATTTCCGGATCTTGGTTCACTGCGATCCGTTACTTAAGCCCCTTGACCTTGACCCCAATCACTTATTTTATGACGATTAGAGCATCACGAGATACTAGGCCTTAATTAGTTAATACGGCCTATCTCAGAGAGAGGGTACTAGGAGCTAGTTTGGTAAACCTACTGACCTTAGCAGGCCAGTACTACTGTGTTTTGAAAGTTATGACAAAGGTTGGTTAGCTTGTTTACAAATGCTATAGACGTCTTGTTGCCTTCTTTCTTAATTTGCATATAATTCACGTCAGCAAAAGGGGCTTTCCCCCCATTTCTGTATTTTCTGTTAGATACAAGGTTGTTAATCCTCTTTATCACGACAGTTCCTGGGATTTCCTTGAAATCTTAGGGCAAACGCCTCTTATTTTACCTTGTAGCAATTACTTGGTTCTCATTTTCTCTTTCGATATCCTCTTTACTCTCTTTCTCTACCTTCACTTCTTTCATACTCATCCCTAATCCCCCTTTTTTTTTTTTTTTTCTCCTTCTTTCCCGCACAGGGGTAGACATGTCCCGACAACCATTAACGCAAAGGGTCTAAATAACCCTGGCAAACGCTCTATAGCCTTTAGGGAACTTCAGAAATCTCAGAGTCATATTATCCTTCTGCAGGAAACGCACTATAAAAAAGGCAAGGAACCTAAATGGAACAACCCGTTGTTTCCCCTTGCGTACTTCGCATCGGGCCAAAATAAAAAAGGAGGAGTGGGAATAGTCTTTCACAAGTCAGTCCCCTTCCTCACGACACACATAGAAAGGGACCCCAATGGGCGATATCTGATTCTGGTCGGCACTCTCTTCGGACATTACATTACACTGGTTTCTATTTATTCACCCAGCCAAGGACAAGAGACCTTTTTAAAACACATTTCGGACCTTGTACTGGAACACTCGAGAGGAAACACTTACATGGCGGGCGACTTTAACTAAGTAGCTAATCCACTGGTTGACACCTCAAGAGGAGTATCCTGTACACCCACCTCCACGATTAGTCAGGTTAATAACATTCTCGCTAACCTTAAGCTTCATGATGTTTGGCGTACACTACACCCGACGGCTAGGGATTTCTCATTTTACTCTATACCTCATAACAGCTATTCTAGGCTTGATTACATATACACGGACTCTTGTGGCCTCTCACTCACTCATCGATGCCTAATTGACCATATAACTTGGTCTGACCATGCTCCGGTTTCGTGCTCGATATTGTGGCCAGACATCCCCATCACACATAAAACGTGGAGGTTAGACGATTCTATCCTTGATGACCCCTTAATCTTCAAAGATATACTTAAAACATTACAAGAATACTTTAAGAATAACACATATCCAGACTCTTCTCTGGGAATCGTCTGGGAGGCGCACAAGAGCGTGATCAGAGGGGCCCTGATTAGACATAAGGCCTTTCTCAATAGGCAATACAGAACCAAATACAATTATATTCAAGCACAAATTGGCTAGAACTAATTTTCAAAAGCACTTAGCACAATCCCACCAAAAGGCAGCCCTACATCTGAGGCAATTTTACTATGAGGGGGGCAATAAACCAGGTAGAATCCTTGCAAGATCTCTCAAGAGGCGGCAGCTTCGGTCTCACATTCACTCCCTCAAATCATCTGATGGCCGGGAGCTGCGCAGTAGTGAGCAGATTGCCAAAGAGTTTCATAGTTACTACCACTCTCTATACAATATACACGAATCACTAAATGAGCCAGGCCAAGCGGTGGAAGTTCCGCAACATGAAGTCCTTGTTAACTCATATCTTGATAATATAGCCCTTCCTTCTCTTTCAAAAGAAGAATCTGACCTCTTAGACTCCCCTATAACAGCAGAGGAATTATGAGGCCATTAAGAATTGTCCAGGGGGTAAGAGTCCGGGGCCAGATGGATTCTCCTCGGTTTATTACAAAAAATTAAAAGAGATCTTGGCTGTCCCAATTCTCAATCTATTTAATAGTCTCCGAGATAACCCCGTTTTATCTCGTGTCCTTCTAGAGGCACATATTACGGTCATCCCCAAGCCGGGCAAGCCAGCAGATTCCCCTAGCCATTTCCGCCCTATATCCCTGATTAACTCGGACATGAAGCTGTTAGCAAAGATTCTGGCAACCAGACTTAATAAATATCTACCACAGCTAGTATGCAATGACCAGGTGGGATTTGTCCCTGGCCGAGAGGCCAGGGATAATACTATCAAGGTGACCAAACTAATTAACCATGCCAGAATTTCCGGTCTCCCTATAGTGCTCTTCTCCACCGACGCGGAGAAGGCCTTTGATAGGGTAAATTGGGTCTTTCTGCATCAGGTGTTGAGGAAGATGGGATTCGGACAGATTTTTATACATTATATATTAGCACTTTATTCCAACCCTAACGCCAGGATCAGAATTAACAACACCCTGTCGGATTCATTCGACATAAGGAATGGAACTCGACAGGGTTGCCCCCTATCCCCGCTAATTTTTGCCCTATTTATAGAGGTCCTTGCTCACAAGGTGAGGACAAACCATCGCATAAGGGGCATAAGAGTGGGGGAAACGGAACACAAACAGGCGTTATACGCCGACGATGTTTTGTATACTTTATCCAATGCCACGGACTCGCTTCCAGTACTGCTAGATGAATTGAAAGAATACGGAAGGGTCTCTGACTTTTCTCTTAACCAGAGTAAGTCGGAACTCCTGAACATCAACACATGCCCACAGATTGTACAGAATATACAACAAACTCCCCCTTGCCACCAAGAAATTAAAAAATCTCGGCATCTTCCTTACCTCGGATCCTGCAGACCTCTTTAAATTTAACTATGCCCCTCTCAGAGGCGAGATTGCAGCTGACCTTTCCTCCTGGAAGGGTAGATATATTTCTTGGCTGGGCAGGGTTGGGGTCATTAAAATGAATATTCTGCCCCGAATATTGTATCTATTTCAGACACTTCCCATAGCGTTACCTAGGGGATATGTCGCTCAGTTGCAGAAACTCATCGAGCAATATATCTGGGGAAACATCAAACCCAGGGTCCCTAGGCGTACTATGTACTTACCAAGGGAAAGGGGTGGTCTAGGCCTCCCAGATCTCTCGCTGTATAAAAAGGCAATAGGCCTGCAGAGGATAGTAGAATGGGCCCACAACGCTAAACACAAGGCATGGGTTGATTTGGATAGGCAAATCCTAAAAGTTGGCAACATTGGTACCCTAGCATGGCTCCCCCCTGCGCAGCGCCCCAAAATGATTAATAGATACCACATACTTGAAGAGACGTTCAATAACTGGGACTCCACAGTGGCTACTTCTACTATTTCCACATGCCTCTCTCCCTTATTACCAATTATCGAAAACCCTGAGATCCCCTATCATAGAATAGGATTTCACAAAATTACACCCTACAGAATTAAAGATGGATCAGTTCTTGGAGTTGTGGAGGATGGGAAAGTTAAGTCTCTTGAGTCACTTAGGGCATTTCAACCCAAAATCTTTGCTTCATGGATGCACTATAATCAGTTGATACATTTTATATCTAATCACAAACATAAACAAGAACTAGGTAGATCTCTTACTCCCTTTGAGAGTTTATGTACTGGTGAATCGCTGCCACGGCATTTAATCTCCCTCATATACAAGATAGTGGCCCTACAGGGGACAGACTCTCTCCCGTCATACACTATTCGATGGTCTGAGGACTTGGAATCAGATATCAGCCTGGAACAATGGATGAAGGCGTTTAAACTTATTAAAAAATCCTCTGTCTCATCGACTATACAAGAATCACATATAAAACTGTTAAGTAGATGGTATTTGACACCTGCCAGACTATACAAAATTTTTCCGACGGCCAGCCCTATGTGCTGGAGGGGCTGTGGAGAATATGGCTTCCTGTTACACATATGGTAGTCATGCCCTACTCTGACAGCTTTTTGGTCAGAGGTCATCCTCAAAATGTCCGAGATCCTTCACTCCCCCATCCCAGTTAGTCCGGAGATCCTTCTCTTCTTGAGATTGCCCAAAACTCAAAGTCAGGCTCACCTGGCCCTGTTATTAATCATGCTCACTGGTGCAAAGAAACTGATTCCAAGAAAGTGGAAGACCCGCTCAATCCCCAATCTGGGGGAGTGGCACCTTCAGGTGGAAGAGATATTGCTTCTGGAAAGATACCATTACCTCAAAAACCACGTTAGATAAATACGAACTCTAACTGGCAATTTGGCGTGGCACAATATAAAGTTCTTTGATTCAGGAGACGTGCTGTCTGGACAGTGTTTTTCCCTGCATACACCCCCCCCCCCTTTTTTTTTTTCTTTTTTTTTTTTTCTCTTCTCTCTACCCTCTCTGTCCCTCTTCTCCCTTCCTTCTCTTTTACTTCCTTTACTCGTTTCTCTATCCCCTAATCTATCCTTCCTCTTATCTGGTATAAATATTACATTGCTCTAAGATATTATTTCTATAATCTGTTTAAACGAGTATGTTTGTAAACTTGCGACTCAGCTTAGATCTGGGGACGTGAGTACATATCAATATGAAGTGTATGACCTTTTATACCACTAATGTGATTGGTTCTTACCATATATGTCTTGTATGTGTATTGTGGTTTCACTGCACTTGTAAACTTATCCTTCAATAAAAAAGTTTAAAAATATAAAAAAACAAAAAACGGCCGCAGTTGTGACTGTTACAATGCAGGCCGTCGGTTGCAAAATTAACCCTTGATGAACAAAGTTTTTTGAGAAGACCCTCCAACTTCTTATCCATGGGCTCTTTGAAAGCACAACTGTCTTCTATAGGAATAGTCATACGCTTAGCCAGGGTAGAGATAGCTCCCTCCACCTTAGGGATCGTCTGCCAAGAATCCTGCACGATATCAGCTATAGGGTACATTTTCTTAAACAGAACGGGATACCCGGTCTTTCCCATTCCCGAGCAATAATTTCCGAAATTCTGTTAGGAACCGGAAAAACATCAGAATAAGAAGGGACCTCCAAGTATCTGTCCATCTTACTCAATTTCTCTGGAGGGACCACAATGGAGTCAGTCATCCAGAGTCATCAAAACGTCCCGTAGTAACAGACGGAGGTGTTAAAGCTTAAACCTGAAAGACATCACTTCCGAATCTGTCTGGGGTAGTGCACTTCCTGAATCAGAAAGTTCCCCCCCAGACAGGGCCTCCCTACCCCCCAATGCAGAGCCCTGGGAGGGTACATCGGAGATAGCCATCAAAGCATCAGAAGTCGCAGGAACCACATAGGCCTCTGCCCTACTGCTTTTGCCTTGTAACACTGGCAACTTAGATAAAACTTCTGTAAGAGTGGATGACATAACTGCAGCCATATCCTGCAGAGTGAATGAAGTGGACGTAATTGAAGAACACGGCGTCGCTTGAGCGGGTGTTAAAGGTTGTGACGCTTGGGGAGAAAGTTGCGGCATACCCTGAGTCTCATCAGGCTGAGAAACATTCTTAGATACACTTGCATTAAAGAAAACTAAATTTATGCTTACCTGATAAATTGATTTCTTCTATGGTAAGAAGAGTCCACGGATTCATCTTTTACTTGTGGGATATTATCCTTCCCTACAGGAAGTGGCAAAGAGCACCACAGCAGAGCTGTCTATATAGCTCCTCCCTTAGCTCCACCCCCCAGTCATTCGACCGAAGGTACAGGAAGAAAAAGGAGAAACTACAAGTTGCAAAGGTGACCAAGTTTAAATCAAAAAAATATAATCTGTCTTAAAATGACAGGGCGGGCCGTGGACTCGTCTTACCATAGAAGAGATCAATTTATCAGGTAAGCATAAATTTAGTTTTCTTCTATAAAGGTAAGACGAGTCCATGGATTCACCTTGTGGGATACAATACCAAAGCTACAGGACACAGATGAACGGGAGGGACAAGACAGATGGTTAAACAGAAGGCACCACTGCTTGAAGAACTTTTCTCCCAAAAATAGCCTCCGAAGAAGCAAAAGTATCAAATTTGTAAAATTTGGAAAAGGTATGAAGCGAAGACCAAGTCGCAGCCTTACAAATCTGTTCAACAGAAGCATCATTTTTAAAAGCCCATGTGGAAGCCATCGCTCTAGTAGAGTGAGCTGTAATCCTTTCAGGAGGCTGCTGTCCAGCAGTCTCGTATGCCAAACGGATGATGCTTTTCAGCCAAAAAGAAAGAGAGGTAGCCGTAGCTTTTTGACCTCTACGTTTTCCAGAATAGACAACAAACAAAGATGTTTGACGGAAATCTTTGGTTGCTTGCAAGTAAAACTTCAAAGCACGAACCACGTCTAAGTTGTGCAACAGATGCTCCTTCTTAGAGGAAGGATTAGGACACAGAGAAGGAACAACAATTTCCTGATTGATATTCCTATTAGTAACAACCTTAGGAAGGAATCCAGGTTTGGTACGCAAAACCACCTTATCAGCATGGAAAACAAGATAAGGCGAGACGCATTGCAATGCAGATAGTTCAGAAACTCTTCAAGTCGAAGAGATAGCAACTAAAAACTAGATATGTGCATGGCGAAAAAATTTGGTTTGGATCGATTCGGAATTTTTCGAATTTTGGTTTGCATCGATTCGAATTCGGAAAATTTTGAATCGATTCGGTTCAGATTCATTTCGGATTCATTCGAAGAAATTCGGCTGGATTCGGTTCGATTCGGAATTTCGGTAAGTGTTAGGTGGGATTAGAATAGTATTATGTACTGTATATTAGGTGTAACCCATAGCAGAGTGATATAGCCTAATATACTGTACAATACTAGTGTAATCCATGGCCATCCGAATTTACCGAATAAATCCGTACTAATTCGGATTTATTCGGTAAATTCGGCAGTATTTTAATTTTCCGAATTTCCGAATCAAACTGAATTGCACATATCTACTAAAAACAGAACTTTCCAAGATATAAGCTTAATATCTATGGAAGGCATAGGTTCAAACGGAACCCCTTGAAGAACTTTAAGAACTAAAGTCAAACTCCATGGCAGAGCAACAGGTTTAAACACAGGCTTGATTCTAACTAAAGCCTGACAGAACCACTGAACGTCTGGAACATCTGCCAGACGCTTGTGCAGTAGAATTGATAAAGCAGATAGCTGTCCCTTTAAGGAACTAGCTGATAGCCCTTCTCCAATCCTTCTTGGAGAAAGGACAAAATCCTAGGAATCCTGATCTTACTCCATGAGTAGCCTTTGGATTCACACCAATAAAGATATTTACGCCATATCTTATGATAAATTTTCCTGGTGACAGGCTTTCGAGCCTGAATCAAGGTATCTATGACCGACTCAGAGAAACCCCGCTTGGATAAGATCAAGCGTTCAATCTCCAAGAAGTCAGCCGCAGAGAAACTAGATTTGGATGCTGGAACGGACCTTGAATCAGAAGGCCCTGTCTCAGTGGCAGAGTCTATGGTGGAAGAGATGACATGTCCACCAGGTCTGCATACCAAGTCCTGCGTGGCCACGCAGGTGCTATCAAAATCACAGAAGCTCTCTCCTGTTTGATTCTGGCAATCAAACGAGGAAGGAGAGGAAATGGTGGAAACACATAAGCCAGGTTGAACGACCAGGGTACTGCTAGAGCATCTATCAGTACTGCCTGAAGATCCCTTGACCTGGACCCATAACAAGGAAGTCTGGCGTTCTGACGAGACGCCATCAGATCCAATTCTGGTGTGCCCCATTGCTGAATCAATTGTGCAGACACCTCCGGATGGAGTTCCCACTCCCCCGGATGAAAAGTCTGACGACTTAGAAAATCTGCTTCCCAGTTCACTCCTGGGATATAGATTGCTGATAGATGGCAAGAGTGAGTCTCTGCCCATCTAATTATTTTGGTAACCTCTATCATCGCTAGAGAACTCTTTGTTCCTCCCTGATGATTGATATATGCTACAGTCGTGATATTGTCCGACTGGAATCTTATTAATCTGGCCGAAGCCAGCTGATGCCACGCCTGAAGCGCGTTGAATATCGCTCTCAGTTCTAGAATATTTATCGGGAGGAGAGCCTCCTCCTGAGTCCACAAACCCTGTGCTTTCAGGGAATTCCAGACTGCATCCCAGCACAATAGGCTGGCGTCCCCACGCTGGCCTGCGGAAACATATTCCCTGGGACAGATGATCCTGTGACAACCACCAAAGAAGAGAGTCTCTGGTCTCTTGAACCAGATTTGTCCGAGGAGATAAATCTGCATAATCCCTATTCCACTGTTTGAGCATGCATAGTTGCAGTGGTCTGAGATGCAAGCGAGCAAACGGAAATATGTCCATTGCCGCTACCATTAGTCCGATTACCTCCATACACTGAGCCACTGACGGCCGAGGAATGGAATGAAGAGCTCCGCAGGTGGTTAAAATCTTTGATCTCCTGACCTCCGTCAGAAAAATTTTCATGTCCACCGAATCTATCAGAGTTCCCAGGAATGGAACTCTTGTGAGAGGGATAGGTGAACTCTTTTTTACGTTCACCTTCCACCCATGAGATCTTAGAAAAGCCAACACGATGTCTGTGTGATACTTGGCGAGTTGGTAAGTCGACGCCTGAATTAAGATATCGTCCAGATAAGGCGCCACTGCCATGCCCAGCGGCCTTAGAACCGCCAGAAGGGACCCTAGCACCTTCGTGAAAATTCTGGGAGCTGTGGCCAACCCGAAGGGAAGAGCCACAAACTGGTAATGCTTGTCCAGAAAGGCGAACCTGAGGAACTGGTGATGATCTTTGTGGATAGGAATGTTTAGATACGCATCCTTTAAGTCCACGGTGGTCATATATTGACCCTCCTGGATCATTGGCAAAATAGTTCGAATGGTCTCCATCTTGAAGGATGGGACTCTGAGGAATTTGTTTAGGATCTTGAGATCCAAAATTGGTCTGAAAGTTCCCTCTTTTTTGGGAACCACAAAAAGATTGGAGTAGAACCCTTGCCCCTGTTCTGTTTCCGGAACTGGGCAGATCACTCCCATGGGATATAGGTCTTCTACACAGCGTAAGAACGCCTCTCTTTTTGTCTGGTTTATAGACAATTGAGAAAGATGGAATCTCCCCCTTGGGGGAGAATCTTTGAAATCTAGAAGATACCCCTGGGTTACTATTTCTAAAGCCCAGGAGTCCCGAATGTCTCTTGCCCAAGCCTGAGCGAAGAGAGAAAGTCTGCCCCCTACTAGATCCGGTCCCGGATCGGGGGCTACCCCTTCATGCTGTCTTGGTGGCAGCAGCGGGCTTCTTGGTTTGTTTACCCTTGTTCCAAGTCTGGTTAGGTCTCCAGACTGACTTGGATTGAGCAAGATTCCCCTCTTGCTTTGCGGCAGGGGAAGAGGGACCACCTTTGAAGTTTCGAATGGAACGAAAATTATTTTGTTTGGTCCTCATCGTATTCGTCTTATCTTGAGGAAGGGCATGGCCTTTCCCTCCAGTGATGTCTGAAATGATCTCTTTCAGTTCACGCCCGAATATGGTCTTACCCTTGAAAGGGATGGCTAAAAGCTTAGCTTTTGATGACACATCAGCAGACCAGGACTTAAGCCATAACGCTCTACGCGCTAAAATGGCAAAACCTGAATTCTTCGCCGCTAATTTAGCCAATTGAAAAGCAGCATCTGTAATGAAAGAATTAGCAAGCTTGAGAGCCCTAATTCTATCCAGAATATCCTCTAAAGGAGTCTCAACAGGAAGAGCCTCTTCCAGATCCTCAAACCAAAAGGACGCTGCAGTAGTTACAGGAACTATGCACGCTATAGGTTGGAGAAGGAAACCTTGATGAACAAATATTTTCTTCAGGAGACCCTCTAATTTTTTATCCATAGGATCTTTGAAAGCACAACTGTCCTCAATAGGTATAGTTATACGCTTAGCCAGGGTAGAAATAGCTCCCTCCACCTTAGGGACCGTCTGCCACCAGTCCTGTACGGCGTCAGATATGGGAAACATTTTCTTAAAAGTAGGAGGGGGAGCGAACGGAATACCTGGTCTATCCCACTCCTTAGTAACAATTTCCGAAATCCTCTTAGGGACCGGAAAAACATCAGTGTAGGCAGGAACCTCTAGGAATTTGTCCATTTTACACAATTTCTCTGGAACTACAATAGGGTCACAATCATCCAGAGTCGCTAAAACCTCCCTGAGCAATAAGCGGAAGTGTTCTAGTTTAAATTTAAAAGCTGTCATATCTGAATCTGTTTGAGGGAACATATTTCCTAAATCAGAAATCTCTCCCTCAGCCAGCAATTCCCTCACATCAGAACATTGTGAGGGTACATTGGATATAGCTAATAAAGCGTCAGAGGGCTCAGCGTTTGTTCTCACACCAGACTTGCTGCGCTTCCCCTGCAACCCAGGCAGCTTAGATAAAACCTCTGTGAGGGTAGTATTCATAACTGCGGCCATATCTTGCAGGGTGAAAGAATTAGACGCACTAGAAGTACTTGGCGTCGCTTGTGCGGGCGTTAATGGTTGTGACACATGGGGAGAATTAGATGGCATAACCTGATTCCCTTCTGACTGAGAATCATCCTGCAACATACTTTTAGTAGCTAAAATATGTTCTTTACAATTTATTGACCTTTCAGTGCATGAGGGACACATTCTAAGTGGAGGTTCCACAATGGCTTCTAAACATATTGAACATTGACTTTCCTCAATGTCAGACATATTGAACAGGCTAGTAATGACTACAAAGCAGCATGAAAACACTTTATTTAGTGGAAAAAAATAACAATCTTAAAAAACGGTACTGCGCCTTTAAGAGAAAAAAAGCATACACTTTCTGCAAAACAGTCTAAACATGCACCAAATTTTTCAAAATTTTGTATGTAGACACACTATAGGTAGTTAAGATTGCACCACAATTTTTTTTTAACAATTAATCCCTTAATTTTGCAAACCGGATCGAAAATAGGCCCAGATCCTGAAAAAAAAAAAACCCTCAGCACCTTGCCACAGCCCTGCTGTGGCCCTACCTGCCCTCAGGGATCGAAAGTGTGGGGTAAAAGCTTTGAAATGGCCCAAAACATACACCTGGGCCCTCAGGAGTTAGAGCTCGCTGACAAAACTAACTGCGCATCTGAGGCGCGAAAATAGGCCCCGCCCATCTCACTCGATGTTTCCTTAGCCTTAAAGAACCGCACCAGAGCGGATATAACTAGCCATGTGGGTTCTAAGACCCAAAATTAAGCCATGTGTACCCTAATAAAGTTGCCAAAAATGTTTATTGCCCACAAAAATGTTCAAGCACTCCCAAAACAAAAAACGTTTGCTCACAAACATTTGTCAGTCAGTGTCAACCATATTTGTAATTGGCTTCATATGCAAGCTAAGTAATGCCCTTCTTTTACCTCTATGATTACTGCTTACTCTTACCCTCCTGGGTATAATGTCAGCCTTTCTGAAATACACAGTCTCTCCAGAAAAATATGACAGAACATACCTCACTGCTGCATAGCATGAAACCGTTCCTCACACTGAAGTTTCCTGTACTCCTCAGCCTCTGTGGGAACAGCAATGGACCTTAGTTACAAATGCTAAGATCATCATCCTCCAGGCAGAAGTCTTCATCCATCTGCTGCCTGAGAGTAAATAGTACAAACCGGTACCATTTAAAAAAACAAACTCTTGCTTGAAGAAATTAAAAACTAATATTTTATCACCTCTTTCACTTTACCCTTCCTAGTACTTAGAGTAGGCAAAGAGAATGACTGGGGGGTGGAGCTAAGGGAGGAGCTATATAGACAGCTCTGCTGTGGTGCTCTTTGCCACTTCCTGTAGGGAAGGATAATATCCCACAAGTAAAGGATGAATCCGTGGACTTGTCTTACCTTTATAGAAGAAAATTTGTTCTTTAAACTGTAAAGCCCTCTTAGCACATGAGGGACAAAAAGTAATAGGGGGTTCCACATTGACATCTAAACACATAGAGCATGTACCTTCCAAAAGGTCAGCCATGACAAAGAAACCAGCAATAGCAATATTGGTCGGTTAAAATGTGATTAAGAACAAAAAACAAACACTTTTAGAAATTTTGTGGAAAACGATGTACTGTGCCTTTAAAAATTAAAACCGTATATGTTTTTGCTGCCCTGCAATAAACATGTAATAACAGGGACACACCATAAGACTTTTAGAAGGCTGTCCTGTATTCTGTACAGACAAATTATGTATAAAGCCTTATAGACTAAATTAACCACTTGCACCTCGCCACTCGCCTCGCTACCTGCCCCCACGAGTCACTGAATAGACCTCCGTGAACGGCGCTCCTAAGACCGCTTGTGGGGTTGCAAACACAAGCTGTCTTAGGTAACACCGGAGCCCTGTAGAATCTCTCAACAGTCAGGATCCGGATAGCAAGTGAGCGTCTAAGCGCGTGAAACGCTAAGCCCCGTCCATCGTGGGCGGAATTAGTTCTCGGCCATAGTAAGAACCGCATGGAAATAAAAAACATAATTTATGCTTACATGATAAATTTATTTCTCTTGTGGTGTATCCAGTCCACGGATCATCCATTACTTGTGGGATATTCTCATTCCCAACAGGAAGTTGCAAGAGGACATCCACAGCAGAGCTGTCTATATAGCTCCTCCCCTAACTGCCATATCCAGTCATTCGAACGAAAACAAACAGAGAAAGGAGAAACCATAGGGTGCAGTGGTGACTGTAGTTTAAAATTTAAAAAATACCTGCCTTAAAATGACAGGGCGGGCCGTGGACTGGATACACCACAAGAGAAATAAATTTATCAGGTAAGCATAAATTATGTTTTCTCTTGTAAGGTGTATCCAGTCCACGGATCATCCATTACTTGTGGGATACCAATACCAAAGTACACGGATGAAGGGAGGGACAAGGCAGGTACTTAAACGGAAGGTACCACTGCCTGTAAACCCTTTCTCCCAAAAATAGCCTCCAAAGAAGCAAAAGTATCAAATTTGTAGAATTTTGAAAAAGTATGAAGCGAAGACCAAGTCGCCGCCTTGCAAATCTGTTCAACAGAAGCCTCATTTTTAAAGGCCCATTTGGAAGCCACAGCTCTAGTAGAATGAGCTGTAATCCTTTCTGGAGGCTGCTGGCCAGCAGTCTCATAGGCTAAGCGGATTATGCTTCTTAGCCAAAAAGAAAGAGAGGTTGTTGAAGCCTTTTGACCTCTCCTCTGTCCAGAGTAGACAACAAACAAAGCAGATGTTTGACAAAAATCTTTAGTACCTTGTAAGTAAAACTTTAAAGCACGAACCACGTCCAGATTGTGTAATAGACGTTCCTTCTTTGAAGAAGGATTAGGACACAAAGACGGAACAACAATTTCTTGATTGATATTCTTATTAGATACCACCTTAGGTAAAAACCCAGGTTTGGTACGCAGAACTATCTTATCTGCATGGAAGATCAGATAAGGAGAATCACATTGTAAGGCAGATAACTCGGAAACTCTACGAGCCGAGGAAATAGCTACCAAAAAAAGAACTTTCCAAGATAAAAGTTTGATATCTATGGAATGAAGAGGTTCAAACGGAACCCCCTGAAGAACTTTAAGAACCAAATTTAAACTCCAAGGTGGAGCAACAGGTTTAAACACAGGCTTGATTCTAACTAAAGCCTGACAAAATGCCTGAACGTCTGGGACATCCGCCAGACGCTTGTGCAAAAGAATAGATAGTGCAGAAATCTGTCCCTTTAAGGAACTAGCTGACAATCCTTTCTCCAATCCTTCTTGGAGAAAAGATAATATCCTGGGAATCCTGACCTTACTCCATGAGTAGCCCTTGGATTCACACCAATAAAGATATTTACACCATATCTTATGATAGATTTTCCTGGTGACAGGCTTTCGTGCCTGAATTAAGGTATCAATGACTGACTCGGAGAAACCACGCTTTGATAAATTCAAGCGTTCAATCTCCAGGCAGTCAGCCTCAGAGAAATTATATTTGAATGATTGAAAGGACCTTGAAGTAGAAGGTCCTGTCTCAGCGGCAGAGTCCATGGTGGAAAAGATGACATGTCCACTAGATCTGCATACCAAGTCCTGCGTGGCCACGCAGGCGCTTTCAAGATCACTGATGCTCTCTCCTGCTTGATCTTGGCAATCAGACGAGGGAGCAGAGGAAACAGTGGAAACACATAAGCCAGGTTGAAGGACCAAGGCGCTGCTAGAGCATCTATCAGCGTTGCCTTGGGGTCCCTGTGTATAATAAGCTAACAGAGCATTGCACCCACTTGCAAATGGATGATTAACCCCTTAGTTCAAAAACGGATCAAAAAAATGATATAGACGTTTTTTTAACAGTCACACCAAACTGCCACAGCCTTGCTGTGGGCCTACCTTCCCCAACAAACGATTTTGGAAAGCCAAAGAGCCCTTTAGAGATGTCCTATAGCATTCAGGGGACTCCTGGAGGAAGCTTGATGTCTCAGTCTGTAAAAGTTACTGCGCAAAAAAGCGCTAAATTAGGCCCCTCCCACTCATAGTAACACAGTGGAAAGCCTCAGGAAACTGTTTCTAGGCAAATTTAAGCCAGCCATGTGGAAAAAAACTAGGCCCCAATAAAGTTTTATCACCAAAGTATATATAAAAACGTTTAAACATGCCAGCAAACGTTTTATATTGTAAATCTATAAGAGTATTACCTCAGACCAGTCGCTATTAAATCACTGTATTCAGGCTTACCTTACATAAATTTGGCATCAGCAGCATTTTCTAGCATTCACATCTTCTAGAAAAATCTTAACTGCACATACCTCATAGCAGGATAACCTGCACGCCATTCCCCCGCTGAAGTTATCTCTCTCTTCAGTCATGTGTGAGAACAGCAATGGATCTTAGTTACAACCTGCTAAGATCATAGAAATCACAGGCAGATTCTTCTATTTTTCTGCCTGGAACAAAATAGTACAACTCCGGTACCATTTAAAAATAATAAACTTTTGATTGAAGCAAAATAACAGCTACATTTCACCACTTTTCTCTTACTACCTCCATGTTTGTTGAGAGTTGCAAGAGAATGACTGGATATGGCAGTTAGGGGAGGAGCTATATAGACAGCTCTGCTGTGGGTGTCCTCTTGCAACTTCCTGTTGGGAATGAGAATATCCCACAAGTAATGGATGATCCGTGGACTGGATACACCTTACAAGAGAAAATGTATGACTCCACTACCACTGTTCTATAAACAAGTTAAAAGTTGCCAGTGTGCCCCCTCAAAACACTCTCTCCTGTCCACCATTAGATCATTAAACGTAAATGTTAGGACACTTAGCTGCCACGATCTTCCAGCGTCAAGCCCATCTAAACACATCCACCTGATTAAACCATTATTAGGTCCCAGATAGCACCTGCTGAACTTCACCTAATAAAGAGGGGATACCCATGCACACAATCTTCCCTGTGCAAATTGATTACCCCTTCCCGGTAAAGGGAATAAGTGCCAGTCTGTTCTGAGCTACTAGTCTCCCCAGAAGCAAATGACTGTACATACCTGAATACTGAATGCATTATGAGGCCGTCCCACACAATGAAGATGTTCTTTTTCCTCACCTCCAGCAGATCTGTGTGGACAAACAGGGTCTTGGATAATATCTGCTAAGACCATCAGCAGGGCAGCAACAACATGGGAGTCGCCTCAGAGAATGAAAGTCTCCCCAGTCCATTGCTTAAAAGTCTGTAGCTCTAGCCCTGAGGAAAATAGTACACACTGGTACCATTTAAAAATAATAAACTCTTGATTGGAGAATATAAACTAACACCTCACTTTACCTCTTCCTATCACTAACACAGGCAAGGAGAATGACTGGGGTGGGAGGGAAGGGAGGAGCTATATATACAGCTCTGCTGTGGTGCTCTTTGCCTCCTCCTGCTGACCAGGAGGCGATATTTATTTATTTATAAAATATTTTATCAGGAAGGATACATTGAGATTTCTCTCGTTTTCAAGTATGTCCTGGGTCCACAAAACATTGCATTGATACAATAGGATATCCCATAAGTAAGGATGAAATCCGTAGACTCGTCATATCTTGTTAAAGAAATAAAATGATTTAGAGGATAAGCCTCAATAAACTCTACTTGCACTTCTGAGCATTTTTTATTCAATTTACATATATTTTTCACTATCCCAATTCCTGTCTCATGTTTAATGGCTGTATACAGGCTCTTGACATCCATAGTATACAATAAGAATTTACTAGACTCAAAACACAGCTCCTTAGCTTTACTTAAAAAAATCTCCTGTATCCCTAAGGTATGAAGACATCTGTGTAACTTCAGGTTGCAACAACTTATCCAAGAATATTGACATATTTGTAAATGCTGAGTCAACACTAGAGACTATTAGTCTCCCTGGTGGTTTAGCTAAATTCTTATGTACCTTTGGTACAGTGTAAAAGATTGGATTTCTTGGTTCTTTATTGAATAGATATTCCCTCAGCTTTTTATCAATCACTTTATTCTCATATGCTCAAAACCCTTTCAATTTCTTTCTGTATATTATTAATAGGGTTCAAGTTTAGTATCTTATAAGTCTCCTTATCCCCCAACTGACTTTCTATCTCATTGATAGAATATGTTCTGTCTAACAACACTGTGGCTCCACCCTTGTCAGCTTTCTTGATGGTCACCTCCTTAGATTTATCTTTTAATGTTTTAATTGCTTTACATTCCCCTTGTGTTAAATTTAAATCCTTTAATTTCTTCTTTTTAGATTAACCATTTAAATTCTTCTTTCAGTTTTACATTTCAATTTTTCTACATCATCACACACCAGTTCCATAAACGTATTTACGCTATGATTTGTTAGTACTGGATTAAACGTACTTTTGTTCCTTGCTAATGCTAATTCTTTTAGAGTCCAGTCAGTATTTTAGTTATATACTCGTGTTTATTATCATGAAACCACACTTTCAATTTCACATTCCTAAAAAAACTTTTGTAAATCCTTATTAAGCTCAAAGAAATTAGTGTGAGTGTAAGGGCATTCCATTTAATGAATAAAGAATTTAAATGGTTAATCTAAAAAGAAGAAATACAAGGATTTAAATTTAACACAAGGGGAATGTAAAGCAATTAAAACATTGAAAGATAAATCTAAGGAGGTGACCATCAAGAAAGCTGACAAGGGTGGAGCCACAGTGTTGTTAGACAGAACATATTATATCAATGAGATAGAAAGTCAGTTGGGGAATAAGGAGACTTATAAGATACTGAACTTGAACCCTATTAATAATATACAGAAAGAAATTGAAAGGGTTTTGAATAGAGCATATGAGAATAAAGTGATTGATAAAAAGCTGAGGGAATATCTATTCAATAAAGAACCAAGAAATCCAATCTTTTACACTGTACCAAAGGTACATAAGAATTTAGCTAGACCACCAGGGAGACCAATAGTCTCTAGTGTTGACTCTGCATTTACAAATATTTCAATATTCTTGGATAAGTTGTTGCAACCTGAAGTTACACAGATGTCTTCATACCTTAGGGATACAGGAGACTTTTTTAAGTAAAGCTAAGGAGCTGTGTTTTGAGTCTAGTAAATTCTTAATGTATACTATGGATGTCAAGAGCCTGTATATGGCCATTAAACATGAGACAGGAATTGGGATAGTGAAAAAGATATGTAAATTGAATAAAAAATGCTCAGAAGTGCAAGTAGAGTTTATTGAAGATTTATTGAGGCTTATCCTCTATTGGAATCATTTTATTTTTCAGGACGATTGGTATATTCAAGGGAAAGGAATGGCTATGGGGATCAATGTTGCCCCATCATATGCCAACCTATTTATGAATGAGATAGAAGAAAAAGTAATCTATGAAAACGAGTGATTCATATTATATGGAGCCACATGGTGGCGCTTGATTGACGTGTTTAGCATATGGTGGGGTAGCATTGAGTCCTTGGAAGAGTTTGTAAAAGAGATTAATGTAGCTGTGAAAGGTTTGGAATTTTCCGTGGAGTACAGTGAGGAGTCAATCCCTTTTTTCGACACCAGAGTAGTGTTTTAATCACCATTTTTTATAATAAATATTAGCTTATATATAATATATTTTATGTCCAGAGTGATTATTTCCATCCATTCCGTTTCACCTCAATAGTTTTAGCTTTAGGACCACTCAGCCTGGCCTTTAGCGCAGGAAGACAATTAACATAGATTTTAACTCATCAATTTCATCTGGGGATTTTTTGATATCAACCTGTGTACTTTGAGGTGAATCGTTTCAGCGCTCTCTCTCTCCCTCGATACATTTTAATTCAGTTTGATTTGTATAACAAAGATACGGATAGGAACACATTGTTAAGTTATGAGAGCTTTCACCCCAGAGGGTTAGTCAATTCTTTGCCAAAAAGCCAGCTATTAAGGGTTGACAGAATAGCCAGTGATATTAACATTAAGGAGTTAAGAATGAAAGAAATGCAACAGAAATTCCTTAATAGGGGTTATCCTGAAGATTTGGTTAGCAAACATGTCACAAATCTAAAGGAGAATAAACCAATTAAAAAGAAGGGTACATCTGACGACAGATTGTTATTGGTCACACCGTTTAATCCCAACAGTCAGGAAATTTCCCGCATAGTAAAAAGACACTGGCATATTTTAAAAGAGTGTAATAAGGATATGGAGATTTTTAATAATCCCCCACTGATGGCATACAAGAGAGTGAAAAACCTTAGAGATCAACTCACTAGTACAGATGTAGGGTCTAAGAAGAGAGACAGGTATTTTTGAACAAAAGGAATTTGGGATGTTTCCCCTGTCTAGGCTGCATGAGCTGTCATTCCATGATAAAGGGAAATATTTCTTTCACCCTAGAAAAGGGAAAAAATATGAGATAAAGGAATACTACACATGCAAATCAACATATGTGGTATACCTCATAAAATGTTCCTGTTCCCTGATCTACATAGGGGAAACTACCCGTATGATCAGGGACAGGATATGTCAACACCGTTCAAATATAAGGTGTAAAAATGTAGAAGCCCCGGTGTCCTACCACTTCTTAAAATGTGGACATCAAATAAGCCAAATGAGATGGCAAATAATAGTGTAAGTCCACAAAGAAATGGAGTAAATAGGGAAAAACTCCTAAAACAAGAGGAAATGTTTTGGATTTATGAGTTGGGGAGTATGATACCTAAAGGTCTTAACAGAGAGTATGATTGGTCAATTTTCCTTTAGAGTGATATTTGTTAGAGTAATATTTCCCTATAAAGTGATATCTAATGTGAAAAGTGGTATTAAATATTACTAAGTTAAGGTTGAACAACTATAAATATGGCTGTGTAAGCGAACTAAATATAAAATAAGTTACATTCTTCTATGTATGTTTGAGAATGTTTTTTAATGCATGTAATAAGTAGTTTTTGTCAGTAGATGACAGCAAAGCCACATTGTTTGGTGGTTGGCGCGAAACTGAATTCTTTTAAAAGTGTGTAACATGATACAATGTAGCTAGCATGATTAAGAGTGAATACACTCGAAACGTCGCTGTTTTAATGTCTGTACCTCAACAGATAATAAATTGAGTTAAGAAGGAATACAGTGCTGTGGACATCTTTTATATTATAATAAAGAATTCAGACAATTTTATAGTTTGTTTGTTCTCTACTCTTGGACCTATAAGGGGCAGCAGGCTACTACAGTAGCATTGGCCTCTTGTTCAAACAAGTGATTCACAAGGCTTATTTGGTGGTTGTGAAGCTACCTCCTAAACGTATCACAGCTCATTCTACAAAAGCAGTTACAACTTCCTAGAGTTTCCATAAAATTATGCATCTTTGGAACAGACTTGCAAAGCTGCAAAATGGTCTTCTATGCATACCTTTTCCAAATTTTATTGCTTTGATATTTTTGCTTCTTCGCAAGCAGCTTTTGGCAGGAAAGTCCTTCAGGCTGCAGTGTCGGCTAAATAGGAATTGCCAGAAAAATTGCCCCACCCTTTACATAACAGATCATCTGCTTGGGTATTATACCTATATGTTATGGAGGACTATGGATCATCATCATTACCTGATAAATTATTTTCTTTTGGAATGAGAATGGTCCATATGCGCAACCCATTTAAATATTTGGGCGACAGTTCTAATTGACACCTCTACAGACCCTGCTTCGTCTTTCCTACCTATATGTTTCCTATTCTCTACTCAGCTATACATTGAACTGAATAGAGATGGGAGGGGTTTTAAGCTCTGGTATTGGTTCTTGACCTCCACCTAGTGGCAGGAAATATATCCCATATGTTTTGGAGCACTGTGGACCATCATCATTCTGAAAGAAAAGAATTTATCAGGTAAGCATACATTTTTTTTGTGCCTGTTTTGACCAGCATGTTATTGTGTAGCCAACTCAGTTAGTGAACAATTCACACAGAAAACCATGGAGTGAACATTTATTGGAGAGAGGAGAGATGACATTGTGTAATACAATGCAAGTATATGCCTATTCAGTGCTGAGTACAGCAGCATTATTTAATAATAAACAGAGCAAACTGACAATGCTAATACAATACAGGTTATGGTGTATGTATGGTGGCACAGTAAATCAGGCTAGCACAGCAAGCAGAAGAAACCATGAAGAGATTTGCTGTGACATCTTTTCTGGAGCAACTAGGAACTGAGGTTGGCAATGACAGCTTCAGTGTAGTCTAGAGAAGTCGCGTACCCACCCATGTCGGTTGTCCTCACCTAGAGATGAGGTGGAAAGGAAAAAAAGATGACACAAATGGGTTTATCCACATTAAAATAAAACTTTATTGTGGCTCTATAAATATTTTTGATGGTTTATTTTATGTCCCTAAAGCTACAGTTAACTGTAAAACCTTATGTTGTTACTTTTTAAGCTTTTTTTATTTATGGGAGGACAATTTTTACTTTTCAAGACCCCCACCATTTGAAAGAGCAGGTCTTGATTGTCTGTAGCTTGTAAGGGAGCTAAGATCGAAGGGTTTAAATCACCTCACCCTATCCCATCCCAGTTCCCTTAACAGCTACAGTGACACTGCCCCTTTGTGACATCACTCTTGCAGCAACACCACTGGCTACAGTGACACTGCCCCTTTGTGACATCACTCTTGCAGCAACACCACTGGCTACAGTGACACTGCCCCTTTGTGACATCATCACTCTTGCAGCAACACCACTGGCACTCCCATTCATAGCTTGGGAGTACAACCCACTAGGCCACCAACGATCCCCAGCCTGTAGTGCGGGGGGGTTGCCGAAAACAGCTTCTGATCAGCATCCTCCAAAATGAACGGAATCCCTCATCATTTGCATCTAATTGGTTAAAGGAACAGTCTACTTGATTTTTTTTATTATTTAACTAGCTATTCTCCAGCTTTGCATTATTAATATACTTTACAACCTCTAAGAGTGCCAGTTGCTAAGCCCCTGCAGATCGCCCCTTTTCTCAGTGTTTTTTTATTCGCTTTTTACACTACAGCCAGACAGTGCTAGTTCACATGTGCAATTTAAATAACATTGTTCTCGCTAAAAAACAAACTAGCAATGAGATAAGGGGGCAGTCTGCAGAGTTACAAGGTAGATACAAGGTTATCACAGAGGTAAAAAACTAAATGTATGCTTACCTGATAAATGTATTTATTTCCTAAGATTTGGCGAGTCCACGGGATCATCAATTACTGTTGGGAATATCACTCCTGGCCAGCAGGAGGAGGCAAAGAGCACCACAGCAGAGCTGTTCAGTATCACTTCCCTTCCCACAGTCCCCAGTCATTCGATCAAAGGAAAGTGGAGAAAATGAAGCAACATAAGGTGTAGAGGTGCCTGAGGTTTAGACAAAAATAACGGTCTTAAAATAAAGGGCGGGGCCGTGGACTCACCATATCCGGAAATAAAACATAATTTATGTAAGAACTTACCTGATAAATTCATTTCTTTCATATTGGCAAGAGTCCATGAGCTAGTGACGTATGGGATATACATTCCTACCAGGAGGGGCAAAGTTTCCCAAACCTCAAAATGCCTATAAATACACCCCTCACCACAACCACAATTCAGTTTAACGAATAGCCAAGAAGTGGGGTGATAAGAAAGGAGCGAAAGCATCAACAAGGAATTGGAATAATTGTGCTTTATACAATAAAATCATAACCACCATAAAAAGGGTGGGCCTCATGGACTCTGGCCAATATGAAAGAAATGAATTTATCAGGTAAGTTCTTACATTAATTATATTTTATTTCATGTAATTGGCAAGAGTCCATGAGCTAGTGACGTATGGGATAGCAAATACCCAAGATGTGGAACTCCACGCAAGAGAGTCACTAGAGAGGGAGAGATAAAAATAATGACAGCCAATTCCGCTGAAAAAATAATCCACAGCCCAAATCAAAAGTTTTAATCATATAATGAAAAAAACTGAAAATATAAGAAGAATCAAACTGAAACAGCTGCCTGAAGTATTTTTCTACCAAAAACTGCTTCTGAAGAAGAGAAAAGATCAAAATGGTAGAATTTAGGAAAAAGTATGCAAAGAAGACCAAGTTGCTGCTTTGCAAATCTGATCAACAGAAGCTTCATTCTTAAGAACCCAGGAAGTGGAAACTAACCTAGTAGAATGAGCCGTAATCCTCTGAGGCGGGGAATTACCCCACTCCTAATAAGCATGATGAATCAAAAGCTTTAACCAAAATGCCAAAGAAATGGCAGAAGCCTTCTGACCTTTCCTAGAATTGGAAAAGATAACAAATAGACTAGAAGTCTTCCTGAAAGTAGCTTCAACATAATATTTCGAAGCTCTTACGACATCCAAAGAATGTAAGGATCTCTCCAGAGAATTCTTAGGATTAGGACACAAAGAAGGGACAACAATTTCTCTACTAATGTCAAAGTTCACAACTTTAGGTAAAAATTTAAAAGAAGTCCGCAAAAAAACGCCTTATCCTGATGAAAAATCAGAAAAGGAGACTCACAAGAAAGAGCAGATAAAACAGAAATTCTTCTAGCAGAAGAGATGGCCAAAAGGAACAACACTATCCAAGAAAGTAATTTAATGTCCAGAGAATGCATAGGTTCAAACAGAGGAGCCTGTAAAGCCTTCAAAACCAAATTAAGACTCCAAGGAGGAGAAATTGATTTAATGACAGGCTTGATATGAACCAAAGCCTGTACAAAACAAAAAATATCAGGAAGTTTAGCAATTTTTCTGTGGAACAGAACAGAAAGAGTAGAGATTTGTCCTTTCAAAGACCTTGCAGACAAACCCTTAACCATCCTGAAGAAACTGAAAAATTCTAGGAATTCTAAAAGAATGCCAAGAGAATTCATGAGAAGAACACCATGAAATGTAAGTCTTCCAAACTCGATAATAAATCTTTCTAGACACAGATGTACGAGCCTGCAACATAGTTTTAATCACTGAGTCAGAGAAACTTCTGTGACTAAGCATTCAATCTCCATCCATACCATCAAATTTAATGATTTGAGATCCTGATGGAAAAACAAACCTTGAGATATAAGGTCTGGCCTTAATGGAAATGGCCAAGGTTGGCAACTGAACATCTGAACAAGATCCACATACCAAAACCTGAGTGGCCATGCTGGAGCCACCAGCAGCACAAACAAATGCTCCATGACGATTTTGAAAATCACTCTTGGAAGAAGAACTAGAGGCAGAAAAATATAGGCAGGTTGATAACTCCAAGAAAGTGTCAATGCATCCACTGCTTCCGCCTGAGGATCCCTGGACCTAGAAAGGTACCTGGGAAGTTTCTTGTTTAGATGAGATGCCATCAGATCTATTTCTGGAAGCCCGCACATCTGAACAACTTGAAAAAAAGACATCTGGGTGAAGAGACCATTCTCCCGGATGTAAAGCTTGAGGACAAAGATAATCCACTTCCCAATTGTCTATACCTGGGATATGGACCACAGAAATTAGACAGGAGCTGGATTTTGCCCAAGCAAGTATTCAAAATACTTCTTTCATAGCCTGAGGACTGAGAGTCCCACCCTAATGATTGACATACGTCACAGTTGTGACATTGTCTGTCTGAAAACCAATAAACGTCTCTCTCTTTAAATAGAAGCCAAAACTGCAGAACTCTGAGAATCACACGGAGTTCCAAAATATTGATAGATAATCTCGCCTCTTGAGATTTCCAAACCCCTTGTGCTGTCAGAGATCCCCAGACAGCTTCCCAACGTAAAAGACTCGCATCTGTTGTGATCACGGTCCAGGTTGGATGAACCAAAGAGACCCATAGAACTATACGATGGTGATCTAACCACCAAGTCAGAGATAGTTGAATATTAGGATTCAAGGATATTAAATGTTATATCCTAGAATAATCCCTGCATCATTAATTCAGCATTAAAAACTGGAGAGGTTTCATATGAAAATGAGCAAAGAGAATCGAATCCAATACTGCAGTCATGAGACCTAAAACTTCCATGCATATAGCTACTGAAGGAAATAATAGAGACTAAAGGTTCCGACAAGCTGAACCCAATATAAAACGTCTCTTGTCTGTTAGAAACAAAGACATTGACACAATCTATCTGGAAACCTAAAAAAGGTGACCCTTGTCTTGAGGAATCAAGGAACTTTTGGTAAAATGATCCTCCAACCATGTCCTTAAAGAAACAACAGAAGTTGAAACGTATGAGATTCTGCAGAACGAAAAGACTGAGCAAATACCACGATATCGTCCAAATAAGGAAACACCGAGAACCTTTTGAAAAGATTCCTAGAGCTGTCGCTAGGCTAGAAAGGAAGAGCAACAAATTGGTAATGCTTGTCTAAAAAAGAGAATCTCAGAAAATGAAAATAATCTGAATGAAAACAGAATATGAAGATATGCATCCTGTAAGTCTATTGTAGGCAAATAATGCCCTTGCTGACCAAAAGGCAGAATAGACCATATAAACACCATTCTGAAAGATGGTACTCTTACATGACAATTCAAATAGATTTTCTATCTTTGGGACAATGAATAGTTCTGAACAAAACCCCAGACCCCGTTCCTGAAATGGAACTGGTATGAATACCCCAGATAACTCCAGGTCTGAAACACACTTCAGGAAAGTCTGAGCCTTTACTGGAGTAGCTGGAATATGCTAGAGAGAAAAAGACTTCTCACAGGCGGTCTTACTCTGAATCCTATTCTGTACCCCAATCTAAGAAGTTTGGACCGAATTGAACCAAACAACTTTAGAAAAGTCTTAACCTGCCCCTTACCAGCTAAGCTGGAATAAGGGCCGCACCTTCATGCAAATTTGGGGGCTGACTTTGATCTTTTAAATGGCTTGAATTCATTCCATTTTGAAGAAAGCTTCCAATTAGAAACATGTTACTTGGGGAAGAATTAGGATTCCGTTCCTTATTAAGAACAAAAACTAATATAAGCTTAAGATTTACTCTTAGAACTTAATCTTGAAGCAAAAAAAAACCCTTCACCAGAGTAACAGTTGAAAGTATTGAATCAAATTGAACCAAATAATTTATTACCTTGGAAAAATAGAAATCTGGATTTTAGAAATCAAATTAGCATTCCAAGATTTAAGTTACAAAGTTCTTCTAGCTAAAATAGCTAAAGACATAGATTTAACCTCAATTGTGAAAATATCAAAAAATGACATCACAAATGAAATTATTAGCATGTTGAATCAACTTAACAATGCTAAACAAATCATTATCCGATACTTGTTGCGCCAAAGTATCCAACCAAAAAGTTGAAGCAGTTGCAACATCAGCCAAATAAATTGCAGGCCTAAGAAAAGGACCTGAAAATAAAATAATTTTCCTTAGATAAGATACAAGTTTGCCATCTGAAGGAACTTAAAAATAAATACTATTTCCATAGGAAGAGTAGTATGTTTAGCAAGAGTAGAGATAGCCCCATTAACTTTGGGGATCTTTCCCCAAAACTCCAAACTAATTGCTGGCAAAGGATACAATTTAAAAACCTTAAAGAAGGAATAAAAGAAGTCCCAGACCTATTCCATTCCCTAGTATCAGGAACTGGAAAAAAACCTCTGAAGAAACCACAGGAGGTTAATAAGCAGAATTTAAATGTTAGCTAGTCTTAAAATCAAAAGGACTAGTCTCCTCAATATCCAATATAATCAACACCTTTTCAACAAAGAACGAATGTACTCTATTTAAAAGAAAAAAACATAATTTATGTAAGAACTTACCTGATAAATTCATTTCTTTCATATTAGCAAGAGTCCATGAGCTAGTGACGTATGGGATATACATTCCTACCAGGAGGGGCAAAGTTTCCCAAACCTCAAAATGCCTATAAATACACCCCTCACCACACCCACAATTCAGTTTAACGAATAGCCAAGAAGTGGGGTGATAAAAAAGTGCGAAAGCATATAAAATAAGGAATTGGAATAATTGTGCTTTATACAAAAATCATAACCACCACAAAAAAAGGGCGGGCCTCATGGACTCTTGCTAATATGAAAGAAATGAATTTATCAGGTAAGTTCTTACATAAATTATGTTTTCTTTCATGTAATTAGCAAGAGTCCATGAGCTAGTGACGTATGGGATAATGATTACCCAAGATGTGGATCTTTCCACGCAAGAGTCACTAGAGAGGGAGGGATAAAATAAAGACAGCCAATTCCTGCTGAAAATAATCCACACCCAAAATAAAGTTTAATGAAAAACATAAGCAGAAGATTCAAACTGAAACCGCTGCCTGAAGTACTTTTCTACCAAAAACTGCTTCAGAAGAAGAAAATACATCAAAATGGTAGAATTTAGTAAAAGTATGCAAAGAGGACCAAGTTGCTGCTTTGCAAATCTGATCAATCGAAGCTTCATTCCTAAACGCCCAGGAAGTAGAAACTGACCTAGTAGAATGAGCTGTAATCCTCTGAGGCGGAGTTTTACCCGACTCAACATAGGCAAGATGAATTAAAGATTTCAACCAAGATGCCAAAGAAATTGCAGAAGCTTTCTGGCCTTTTCTAGAACCGGAAAAGATAACAAATAAACTAGAAGTCTTTCGGAAAGACTTAGTAGCTTCAACATAATATTTCAAAGCTCTAACAACATCCAAAGAATGCAACGATTTCTCCTTAGAATTCTTAGGATTAGGACATAATGAAGGAACCACAATTTCTCTACTAATGTTGTTGGAATTCACAACTTTAGGTAAAAATTCAAAAGAAGTTCGCAACACCGCCTTATCCTGATGAAAAATCAGAAAAGGAGACTCACAAGAAAGAGCAGATAATTCAGAAACTCTTCTGGCAGAAGAAATTGCCAAAAGGAACAAAACTTTCCAAGAAAGTAATTTAATGTCCAATGAATGCATAGGTTCAAACGGAGGAAGCTTGAAGAGCCCCCAGAACCAAATTCAAACTCCAAGGAGGAGAAATTGACTTAATGACAGGTTTTATACGAACCAAAGCTTGTACAAAACAATGAATATCAGGAAGAATAGCAATCTTTCTGTGAAAAAGAACAGAAAGAACAGAGATTTGTCCTTTCAAGGAACTTGCGGACAAACCCTTATCTAAACCATCCTGAAGAAACTGTAAAATTCTCGGTATTCTAAAAGAATGCCAAGAAAAATGATGAGAAAGACACCAAGAAATATAAGTCTTCCAGACTCTATAATATATCTCTCTAGATACAGATTTACGAGCCTGTAACATAGTATTAATCACAGAGTCAGAGAAACCTCTTTGACCAAGAATCAAGCGTTCAATCTCCATACCTTTAAATTTAAGGATTTCAGATCCTGATGGAAAAAAGGACCTTGCGACAGAAGGTCTGGTCTTAACGGAAGAGTCCACGGTTGGCAAGAGGCCATCCGGACAAGATCCGCATACCAAAACCTGTGAGGCCATGCCGGAGCTACCAGCAGAACAAACGAGCATTCCTTCAGAATCTTGGAGATTACTCTTGGAAGAAGAACTAGAGACGGAAAGATATAGGCAGGATGATACTTCCAAGGAAGTGATAATGCATCCACTGCCTCCGCCTGAGGATCCCGGGATCTGGACAGATACCTGGGAAGTTTCTTGTTTAGATGAGACGCCATCAGATCTATTTCTGGAAGTTCCCACATTTGAACAATCTGAAGAAATACCTCTGGGTGAAGAGACCATTCGTCCGGATGCAACGTTTGGCGACTGAGATAATCCGCTTCCCAATTGTCTATACCTGGGATATGAACCGCAGAGATTAGACAGGAGCTGGATTCCGCCCAAACCAAAATTCGAGATACTTCTTTCATAGCCAGAGGACTGTGAGTCCCTCCTTGATGATTGATGTATGCCACAGTTGTGACATTGTCTGTCTGAAAACAAATGAACGATTCTCTCTTCAGAAGAGGCCAAAACTGAAGAGCTCTGAAAATTGCACGGAGTTCCAAAATATTGATCGGTAATCTCACCTCCTGAGATTCCCAAACTCCTTGTGCCGTCAGAGATCCCCACACAGCTCCCCAACCTGTGAGACTTGCATCTGTTGAAATTACAGTCCAGGTCGGAAGCACAAAAGAAGCCCCCTGAATTAAACAATGGTGATCTGTCCACCACGTTAGAGAGTGTCGTACAATCGGTTTTAAAGATATTAATTGAGATATCTTTGTGTAATCCTTGCACCATTGATTCAGCATACAGAGCTGAAGAGGTCGCATGTGAAAACGAGCAAAGGGGATCGCGTCCGATGCAGCAGTCATAAGACCTAGAATTTCCATGCATAAGGCTACCGAAGGGAATGATTGTGACTGAAGGTTTCGACAAGCTGAAATCAATTTTAGACGTCTCTTGTCTGTTAAAGACAGAGTCATGGACACTGAATCTATCTGGAAACCCAGAAAGGTTACCCTTGTCTGAGGAATCAATGAACTTTTTGGTAAATTGATCCTCCAACCATGATCTTGAAGAAACAACACAAGTCGATTCGTATGAGATTCTGCTAAATGTAAAGACTGAGCAAGTACCAAGATATCGTCCAAATAAGGAAATACCACAATACCCTGTTCTCTGATTACAGACAGAAGGGCACCGAGAACCTTTGTAAAAATTCTTGGAGCTGTAGCTAGGCCAAACGGCAGAGCCACAAACTGGTAATGCTTGTCCAGAAAAGAGAATCTCAGGAACTGATAATGATCTGGATGAATCGGAATATGCAGATATGCATCCTGTAAATCTATTGTGGACATATAATGCCCTTGCTGAACAAAAGGCAAGATAGTCCTTACAGTTACCATTTTGAACGTTGGTATCCTTACATAATGATTCAATATTTTTAGATCCAGAACTGGTCTGAAGGAATTCTCCTTCTTTGGTACAATGAAGAGATTTGAATAAAACCCCATCCCCTGTTCCGGAACTGGCATAATTACTCCAGCCAACTCTAGATCTGAAACACAATTCAGAAATGCTTGAGCTTTCACTGGATTTACTGGGACACGGGAAAGAAAAAATCTCTTTGCAGGAGGTCTCATCTTGAAACCAATTCTGTACCCTTCTGAAACAATGTTCTGAATCCAAAGATTGTGAACAGAATTGATCCAAATTTCTTTGAAAAAACGTAACCTGCCCCCTACCAGCTGAGCTGGAATGAGGGCCGCACCTTCACGTGGACTTAGAAGCAGGCTTTGCCTTTCTAGAAGGCTTGGATTTATTCCAGACTGGAGATGGTTTCCAAACTGAAACTGCTCCTGAGGATGAAGGATCAGGCTTTTGTTCTTTGTTGAAACGAAAGGAACGAAAACGATTATTAGCCCTGTTTTTACCCTTAGATTTGTTATCCTGTGGTAAAAAAGTTCCTTTCCCACCCGTAACAGTTGAGATAATAGAATCCAACTGAGAACCAAATAATTTGTTACCCTGGAAAGAAATGGAAAGTAGAGTTGATTTAGAAGCCATATCAGCATTCCAAGTCTTAAGCCATAAAGCTCTTCTAGCTAAAATAGCTAGAGACATAAACCTGACATTAACTCTGATAATATCAAAAATGGCATCACAGATAAAATTATTAGCATGCTGAAGAAGAATAATACTATTATGAGAATCATGATCTGTTACTTGTTGCGCTAAAGTTTCCAACCAAAAAGTTGAAGCTGCAGCAACATCAGCCAATGATATAGCAGGTCTAAGAAGATTACCTGAACACAGATAAGCTTTTCTTAGAAAGGATTCAATTTTCCTATCTAAAGGATCCTTAAACGAAGTACTATCTGCCGTAGGAATAGTAGTACGTTTAGCAAGGGTAGAAATAGCCCCATCAACTTTAGGGATTTTGTCCCAAAATTCTAATCTGTCAGACGGCACAGGATATAATTGCTTAAAACGTTTAGAAGGAGTAAATTAATTACCCAATTTATCCCATTCTCTGGAAATTACTTCAGAAATAGCATTAGGAACAGGAAAAACTTCTGGAATAACCACAGGAGATTTAAATACCTTATCTAAACGTTTAGAATTAGTATCAAGAGGACCAGAATCCTCTATTTCTAAAGCAATTAGTAATTCTTTAAGTAAAGAACGAATAAATTCCATTTTAAATAAATATGAAGATTTATCAGCATCAATCTCTGAGACAGAATCCTCTGAACCAGAAGAGTCATCAGAATCAGAATGATGATGTTCATTTAAAAATTCATCTGTAGAGAGAGAAGTTTTAAAAGATTTTTTATGTTTACTAGAAGGAGAAATAACAGACATAGCCTTCTTGATGGATTCAGAAACAAAATCTCTTATGTTATCAGGAACATTCTACACCTTAGATGTTGAAGGAACTGCAACAGGCAATGGTACTTTACTAAAGGAAATATTATCTGCATTAACAAGTTTGTCATGACAATTAATACAAACAACAGCCGGAGGAATAGCTACCAAAAGTTTACAGCAGATACACTTAGCTTTGGTAGTTCCAGCACTAGACAGCGATTTTCCTGAAGTATCTTCTGACTCAGATGCAACGTGAGACATCTTGCAATATGTAAGAGAAAAAACAACATATAAAGCAAAATTGATCAAATTCCTTAATATGACAGTTTCAGGAATGGGAAAAAATGCCAGAGAACAAGCTTCTAGTAACCAGAAGCAAAGAAAAAATGAGACTGAAATAATGTGGAGACAAAAGCGACGCCCACATTATTTGGCGCCAAAAATGACGCCACATCCGGAACGCCGACATTTTTGGCGCAAAAGGACGTAAAAAATGACGCAACTTCCGGCGACACGTATGACGCCGGAAACAGAAAAGATTTTTTGCGCCAAAAAAGTCAGCGCCAAGAATGACGCAATAAAATGAAGCATTTTCAGCCCCCGCGAGCCTAACAGCCCACAGGGAAAAAAGAGTCAAATTTTTTAAGGTAAGAAAAAATGATTGATTCAAATGCATTATCCCAAATATGAAACTGACTGTCTGAAAATAAGGAATGTTGAACATTCTGAGTCAAGGCAAATAAATGTTTGAATACATATATTTAGAACTTTATAAACAAAGTGCCCAACCATAGCTTAGAGTGTCACAGAAAATAAGATTTACTTACCCCAGGACACTCATCTACATGTTTGTAGAAAGCCAAACCAGTACTGAAACGAGAATCAGCAGAGGTAATGGTATATAAATAAGAGTATATCGTCGATCTGAAAAGGGAGGTAAGAGATGAATCTCTACGACCGATAACAGAGAACCTATGAAATAGACCCCGTAGAAGGAGATCACTGCATTCAAAATAGGCAATACTCTCCTCACATCCCTCTGACATTCACTGCACGCTGAGAGGAAAACCGGGCTCCATCTTGCTGCGGAGCGCATATCAACGTAGAATCTAGCACAAACTTACTTCACCACCTCCATAGGAGGCAAAGTTTGTAAAACTGAATTGTGGGTATGGTGAGGGGTGTATTTATAGGCATTTTGAGGTTTGGGAAACTTTGCCCCTCCTGGTAGGAATGTATATCCCATACGTCACTAGCTCATGGACTCTTGCTAATTACATGAAAGAAAAGTAGATTTGTTAGTGTCAATATCTGATGAAGGATATTCTGAATGAGATAAATCATCATCAGAGAAGGATAATTCAGTATGTTGTCGGTCATTTGAAAATTCATCAACTAAATGAGAAGTTTAAAAAAGACCCTTACATTTTATTAGAAGGCGGGATGGCAGACAAAGCCTTTAGAATAGAATCAGAAAAACATTCTTATAAATGCCTAGGTATATCTTGTACATTAGATGTTAAAAGAATAGCAATATATAATGCATCAATACTTATGGACTGCATGTAAAAGTTTATCATGATAACTTATTACAAACCATAGCTAAAGATAAAAATTCATAACATTAAAATAAATGAACTTAGCTTTGGTAGGACTGATATCAGTCAGCAGGAATTCAACCGTGTTTTCTGATACAGGAATAGTTTTTGAGATATCTTGCAAATGTAAGAGAAAAAACAACATATAAAGCAAAATATCAATTTCCTTAAATGACAGTTTCAGGAATGGGAAAAAAATGCAAACAAAATAAGCCTCTGAAAACCAGAAGAAGAATGAAATAAAAACTTAAATAATGTCAGAAATCTGGCGCCAAGTATGACGCCCACAACTGACAAAATATTTTTTGGCGCCAAGAACGTCTGCAACAAACATGAGCGTCATAGATGACGCAACTATGCGAAAATTCTCGGCGCCAACTAAGACGCCGGAAATGACGAAAATACGTCAACAAACGTAATTCTCGCGCCAAAAAAGTCTTGCGCCAAGAATGACGCAATAAATTATAGCATTTTGCGCACCTGCGAGCCTAACAGCCCGCAATTTAGAAAGAAAGTCAATTTGAAAATTCCAGGTAAGAATTTTTTTTTTTTTTTTTATATGCATTGCCCAAAATGAAACTGACAGTCTGCAAAAAGGAAATACACTGATAAACCTGAATCATGGCAAATATAAGTACAAACATATATTTAGAACTTTACATATAAAGTGCCAAACCATAGCTGAGAGTGTCTAAATAAAGGAAAACCTACTTACCAAAAGACACTCATCTACATAAAGTAGATATTCAAACCAGTACTGAAACGAGAATCAGCAGAGGTAATGGTATATAAGAGTATATCGTCGATCTGAAAAGGGAGGTAGGAGATGAATCTCTACGACCGATAACAGAGAACCTATGAAATAGATCACCGTTAGGATGACCATTGCATTCAATAGGTAATACTCCCTTCACATCCCTCTGTCATTCACTGCACTCTGAGAGGAACCGGGCTTCAGCATGCTGAGAAGCGCATATCAACGTAGAAATCTAGCACAAACTTACTTCACCACCTCCATAGGAGGCAAAGTTTGTAAAACTGAATTGTGGGTGTGGTGGGGGGTGTATTTATAGGCATTTTGAGGTTTGGGAAACTTTGCCCCTCCTCGAATGAATGTATATCCCATACGTCACTAGCTCATGGACTCTTGCCAATTACATGAAAGAAATAAAATTTATCAGGTAAGCATACATTTTGTTTTCTTTCCTAAGATATAGTGAGTCCACGGGATCATCAATTATGGTTGGGAATCAGTACCCAAGCCAGAAGACACAGATGATTAGGGAGGGACAAGACAGGGAACCTAACAGAAGGCACTACCGCTTGAAGAACCTTTCTCCCACAGGAAGCCTCAGCGGAGGCAAAATAACATAATTTATGTAAGAACTTACCTGATAAATTCATTTCTTTCATATTGGCAAGAGTCCATGAGCTAGTGACATATGGGATATACAATCCTACCAGGAGGGGCAAAGTTTCCCAAACCTCAAAATGCCTATAAATACACCCCCTCACCACACCCACAATTCAGTTTAACGAATAGCCAAGCAGTGGGGTGATAAAGAAAGGAGTAGAAAGCATCAACAAAGGAAATTATGTTTTCTTTCATGTAATTGGCAAGAGTCCATGAGCTAGTGACATATGGGATATCAATACCCAAGATGTGGATCTTCCACTCAAGAGTCACTAGAGAGGGAGGGAATAAAAATAAAAACAGCCATATTCCGCTGAAAAAATTAATCCACAACCCCAAAAAATAAGTTTATTTTCATTTTTGAAAGAAAAAAACTTAAATCAAAAGCAGAAGAATCAAACTGAAATAGCTGCCTGAAGAACTTTTCTACCAAAAACTGCTTCCAAAGAAGCAAATACATCAAAACGGTAGAATTTAGTAAATGTATGCAAAGAGGACCAAGTTGCCGCTTTGCAAATCTGATCAACTGAAGCTTCATTCTTAAAAGCCCACGAAGTGGAGACCGATCTAGTAGAATGAGCTGTAATTCTCTGAGGCGGGGCCTGACCCGACTCCAAATAAGCTTGATGAATCAAAAGTTTCAACCAAAAAGCCAAGGAAATAGCAGAAGCCTTCTGACCTTTCCTAGGACCAGAAAATAAAACAAATAGACTGGAAGTCTTCCTGAAATCTTTAGTAGCTTCTACATAATATTTCAAAGCTCTTACCACATCCAAAGAATGTAAGGATCTCTCCAAAGAATTCTTAGGATTAGGACATAAGGAAGGGACAACAAATTCTCTACTAATGTTGTTAGAATTCACAACCTTAGGTAAAAATTGAAAAGAAGTCCGCAAAACTGCCTTATCCTGATGAAAAATCAGAAAAGGAGACTCACAAGAAAGAGCAGATAACTCAGGAACTCTTCTAGCAGAAGAGATGGCCAAAAGAAACAACACTTTCCAAGAAAGTAGTTTAATGTCTAAAGAATGCATAGGTTCAAATGGAGGAGCCTGTAAAGCCTTCAGAACCAAATTAAGACTCCAAGGAGGAGAAATTGACTTAATGAAAGGCTTAATACGAATTAAAGCCTGTACAAAACAGTGTATATTAGGAAGTATAGCAATCTTTCTGTGAAATAAAACAGAAATAGCGGAGATTTGTCCTTTCAAGGAACTTGCAGACAAACCCTTATCCAAACCATCCTGAAAAAACTGTAAAATTCTAGGAATTCTAAAAGAATGCCAGGAGAATTTATGAGAACACCATGAAATGTAAGTCTTCCAAACTCTATAATAAATCTTTCTAGAGACAGATTTACAAGCTTGTAACATAGTATTAATCACTGAGACAGAGAAACCTCTATGACTTAGAACTAAGCGTTCAATTTCCATACCTTCAAATTTAATGATTTGAGATCCTGATGGAAAAACGGACCTTGAGATAGTAGGTCCGGCCGTAAAGGAAGTGGCCAAGGCGGGCAACTGGACATCCGAACCAGATCCACATACCAAAACCTGTGTGGCCATGCTGGAGCCACCAGCAACACAAAAGACTGTTCCATGATGATTTTGGAGATCACTCTTGGAAGGAGAACTAGAGGCGGGAAGATGTAAGCAGGATGATAACACCAAGGAAGTGTCAGCGCATCCACTGCTTCCGCCTGAACATCCCTGGACCTGGACAGGTATCTGGGAAGTTTCTTGTTTAGATGAGAGGCCATGAGATATCTCTCTCTGGAAGACCCCACATCTGAACAATCTGAGAAAACACATCTGGATGGAGAGACCCCTCCCCTGGATGTAAAGTCTGGCGGCTGAGATAATCCGCCTCCCAATTGTCTACACCTGGGATATGCACCGCAGAGATTAGACAGGAGCTGGATTCTGCCCAAGCAAGTATCCGAGATACTTCTTTCATAGCTTGGGGACTGTGAGTCCCACCCTGATGATTGACATAAGCCACAGTTGTGATATTGTCTGTCTGAAAACAAATGAACGGTTCTCTCTTTAGCAGTGGCCAGAACTGAAGAGCCCTGAGAATTGCACAGAGTTCTAAAATATTTATTGGTAATCTCGCCTCTTGAGATTTCCAAACCCCTTGTGCTGTCAGAGATCCCCAAACAGCTCCCCAACCTGAAAGACTCTAATCTGTTGAGATCACAGTCCAGGTTGGCCGAACAAAAGAAGCCCCTTGAACCAAACAATGGTGATCTATCCACCATGTCAGAGAGTGTCGTACATTGGGATTCAAGGATATTAATTGTGATATCTTTGTATAATCCCTGCACCATTGATTCAGCATACAAAGCTGTAGAGGTCTCATGTGAAAACGAGCAAAGGGGATCGCGTCTGATGCTGCAGTCATGAGACCTAAAACTTCCATGCACATAGCCACTGAAGGGAATGACAGACTGAAGGTGCCGGCAGGCTGCAACCAATTTTAAACGTCTCTTGTCTGTTAGAGACAGAGTCATGGACACTGAATCTATCTGGAAGCCTAAAAAGGTGACCCCTGTCTGAGGAATCAAGAAACTTTTTGGTAAATTGATCCTCCAACCATGTTTCCGAAGAAACAGCACTAGTTGAGTCGTGTGAGATTCTGCAGTACGTAAAGACTGAGCTAGTACCAAGATATCGTCCAAATAAGGAAACACCGCAATACCCTGTTCTCTGATTACAGAGAGTAGGGCACCCAGAACCTTTGAAAAGATTCTTGGAGCTGTTGCTGGAAGAGCAACACATTGGTAATGCTTGTCTAGAAAAGAGAATCTCAGAAACTAATAATGTTCTGCATGAATCGGAATATGAAGGTATGCATCCTGCAAGTCTATAGTGGACATATAATGTCCTCGCTGAACAAAAGGCAGAATAGTCCTTATAGTAACCATCTTGAAAGTTGGTACTCTTACATAACGATTCAAAATTTTCAGATCCAGAAATGGTCTGAATAAAATTTCCTTCTTTGGGACAATGAATAGATTTGAATAAAACCCCAAACTTTGTTCCAGAAGAGGAACTGGCATGATTACCCCTGAAGACTCCAGGTCTGAAACACACTTCAGGAAAGCCTGAGCTTTTACTGAATTTGCTGGGATACGTGAGAGAAAAAAATCTTCTCACAGGAGGTCTTACTCTGAATCCTATTTGATACCCTTGAGAGACAATGCTCTGAATCCATTGATTTTGGAGAGATTTTATCCAAATATCCTTGAAAAACCATAATCTGCCCCCTACCAGCTGAGCTGGAATGAGGGCCGCACCTTCATGCGGACTTAGGGGCTGAATTTGGTTTCCTAAATGGCTTGGATTTATTCCAATTTGAGTAAGGCTTCCAGTTGGAAGCAGATTCCTTGGGGGGAGGATTGAGTTTTTGTTCCTTATTCTGACGAAAGGAACGAAAACGGTTAGAAGCCTTAGATTTACCCTTAGGTTTTTTATCCTGAGGCAGAAAAATTCCCTTTCCCCCAGTAACAGTTGAAATAATAGAATCCAACTGAGAACCAAATAAATTATTACCTTGGAAAGAAAGAGATAGTAATCTAGATTTAGATGTCATATCAGCATTCCAAGATTTAAGCCACAAAGCTCTTCTAGCTAATATAGCTAAAGACATGGATCTAACATCAATTTTGATAACATCAAAAATAGCATCACAAATAAAATGATTAGCATATTGCAGTAAGCGAATAATGCTAGATAAGTCAGAATCCAATTCCTGTTGCGCTAAATTCTCCAACCAGAAAGTTGATGCAGCCGCAACATCAGCCAAAGAAATTGCAGGTCTGAGAAGATGACCTGAATATAAATAGGCCTTCCTTAGATAAGATTCAAGCTTCCAATCTAAAGGATCCTTAAAGGAAGTACTATCTTCCATAGGAATAGAGGTACGTTGAGCAAGAGTAGAAATAGCCCCATAAACTTTGGGAACGGTGTAAAAGCCGGAACGGAACGGAACAGGCCGGAACAGGCCATTTATGAAGGAAATTGATTTAAAATATAATGGGATGTGTTAGAGACTCTTGAGAACAATTTTAGGAACAAGAATATTTGTGATATAATAATTAATTAACCCTTTAACTACCAAAATAGTGTCCGGAACCAAACATAACAGCCCGGAACAGCACCTTCCCAGAAAACCAGATACACCAAATTCACAAGTCACATGTGACTAAATGTAATAAGTGTAATCAGCCACAAACCATCCACAGAAACCACGTTCCAATACCCGTTCCAGCCTGTAAAACGCTTTTTCATGAAAAGTGACGGAACAGCACCTTACCAGCAAACCAGATACACCAAATTCACCAGTCACACATAACTGAATGTTATAAGTGTAATCAGCCACAAACCATCCACAGAAACCACATTATGATATCTGTTCCGGCTTGTAAAACGCTTTTTCATGAAAAGTGACGGAACAGCACCTTACCAGCAAACCAGATACACCAAATTCACCAGTTACACATAACTAAATGTTATAAGTGTAATCAGCCACAAACCATCCACAGAAACCACATTATGATATCTGTTCCGGCCTTTAATACACTTTTTTATAAAAAGTGATGGAACGGCACCTTCCCAGCAAAATATACAGACCAAATTCACCAGCCACACATAACCAGATGTGGAAAGTGTAATCAACCACAAACCATCCACAGAAACCACGTTCCAATACCAGTCCCAGCCTGTAAAATGCTTTTTCATGAAAAGTGATGGAACGGCACCTTCCCAGCAAACCAGATACACCAAATTCACCAGTCACACATAACTATATGTGATAAGTGTAATCAACCACAAACCATCCAAAGAAACCACGTTCCAAAACCTGTTACGGCCTGTAACACACTATTTCATGAAAAGCGATGGAACGGCACCTTCCCAGCAACATATACAGACCAAAATTACCAGCCCCACTTTACTAGATGTGATAAGATTAATCAACCACAAAAAATCCACAGAAATCATGTTCCAAAACTCGTTACGGCCTGTAACACACTTTTTCATGAAAAGTGATGGAACGGCACCTTCCCAGCAACATGTAAAGACTAAATTCAACAACAAAACATAACTAGATGTGATAAGTGTAATCAACTACAAACCATCCACAGAAACCACAATCCAATACCTGTTCTGGCCGGTAATACGCTTTTTCATGAAAATTGACGGAACGGCACCTTATCAGCAACATATACAGACCAAATTCACCAGCCACATAAAACTAGATGTGATAAGTGTAATCAACCACAAACCATCCACAGAAACTACGTTCCAATACCCGTTCCGACCTGTAAAATGCTTTTTCATGTAAATTGACGGAACGGCACCTTATCAGCAAACCAGATTCACATTCACCAGTCACACATGACTAAATGTATAAAGTGTAATGAGCCACAAACCATCCACAGAAACCACATTATGATATCTGTTCCAGCCTGTAATAAGCTTTTCATGAAAATTGATGGAACAAGACCTTCCCAGCAACATTTACAGACCAAATTCACCAGCCACACATAACTAGATGTGATAAGTGTGATCAACCACAAATGATCCACAGAAACCACGTTCCAATACCCGTTCCGACCTGTAAAATGCTTTTTCATGAAAATTGACGGAATGGCACCTTATCAGCAAACCAGATACATCACATTCACCAGTCACACATGACTAAATGTATAAAGTGTAATGAGCCACAAACCATCCACAGAAACCACATTATGATATCTGTTGCAGCCTGTAATACGCTTTTCATGAAAATTGATGGAACAGCACCTTCCCAGCAACATATACAGACCAAATTCACCAGCCACACATAACTAGATGTGATAAGTGTAATCAACCACAAACCATTCACAGAAACCACATTCCAATATCTATTCTGGCCGGTAATATGCTTTTTCATGAAAAGTGATGGAACGGCACCTTATCAACAACATATACAGACCAAATTTGGTCTGTATATGTTGCTGGGAAGGTGCCGTTCCATCACTTTTCATGAAAAAGTGTGTTACAGGCCGGAATGGGTATTGGAACATGGTTTTTGTGGATGGTTTGTGGTTGATTACACTTATCACATCTAGTTATGTGTGGCTGGTGAATTTGGTCTGTATATGTTGCTGGGAAGGTGCCGTTCCGTCACTTTTTATAAAAAAGCGTATTAAAGGCCAGAACAGATATCATAATGTGGTTTCTGTGGATGGTTTGTGGCTAATCACACTTATTAAATTTACTCATGTGTGACTGGTGAATTTGGTGTATCTGGTTTGCTGGGAAGGTGCCGTTCCGTCACTTTTCATGAAAAAGCGTTTTACAGGTATTGGAACGTGGTTTCTGTGGATGGTTTGTGGTTGATTACACTTATCACATCTAGTTATGTGTGGCTGGTGAATTTAGACTGTATATGTTGCTGGGAAGGTGCTGTTCCATCACTTTTTATAAAAAAGCATATTAAAGGCCGGAACAGATATCATAATGTGGTTTCTGTGGATGGTTTGTGGCTGATTACACTTATAACATTTAGTCATGTGTGACTGGTGAATTTGGTGTATCTGGTTTGCTGGTAAGGGGCTGTTCTATCACTTTTCTTGAAAAAGCGTTTTACAGGCTGGAACGGGTATTGGAACATGGTTTCTGTGGATGGTTTGTGGTTGATTACACTTATCACATCTAGTTTGTGTGGCTGGTGAATTTGGTCTGTATATTTTGCTGGGTAGGTGCCGTTCCGTCACTTTTTATAAAAAAGTGTGTTAAAGGCCGGAACAGATATCATAATGTGGTTTCTGTGGATGGTTTGTGGCCGATTACACTTATAACATTTAGTTATGTGTGACTGGTGAATTTGGTGTATCTGGTTTGCTGGTAAGGTGCGGTTCCGTCACTTTTCATGAAAAAACGTTTTACAGGCCGGAACGGGTATTGGAACGTGGTTTCTGTGGATGGTTTGTGGCTGATTACACTTATTACATTTAGTCACATGTGACTTGTGAATTTGGTGTATCTGGTTTTCTGGGAAGGTGCTGTTCCGGGCTGTTATGTTTGGTTCCGGATACTATTTTGGTAGTTAAAGGTTTCATTAATTATTATATCACAAATATTATTGTTCCTAAAATTGTTCTCAAGAGTCTCTAACACATCCCATTATATTTTAAATCAATTTCCTTCATAAAAGGCCTGTTCCGTTCCGGCTTTTACACCGTTCCTAAACTTTGGGGATTTTTTCCCAAAACTCTATAGAGGATAAATTATGTTGTTGGTCATTTGAAATTTCATCAGCTAAATGAGAAGTTTTAAAAGACCTTTTACGTTTATTAGAAGGTGGAAATGCAGACAAAGCCTTCAGAATAGATTCGGAAACAAAATTTTTAAAATTTACAGGTATATCATGCACATTAGAAGTTGAAGGAACTGCAACTGGCAATGTACTATTACTGATAGAAACACTATCTGCATGTAAAAGTTTATCATGACAACTATTACAAATGACATTCGGTGGAATAATTTCTACACTTTTACAGCAAATGCACTTAGCTTTGGTAGAACCCATGTCAGACAGCAATGTTCCAGCAGAAACTTCTGAGGATCAGATTGAGACATCTTGCAAAATGTAAGAGAAAAAACAACATATAAAGCAAAATGATCTATTTCCTTATATGACAGTTTCAGGAATGGGAAAAAATGCAAATAGCATAGCCCTCTGATAGAGAAAAAGGCAAGAGGCAAACAACAATGGGGTATTGAAATAATGAAAAAGTTTGGCACCAAGTATGACACACAACGTAACAAACTTTTTTGGCGCAAAAAATAACCGGAAATGACACACTCGCGTCACTAATGACGCAACCGTGTGAAAGGTCTCGACGTCAAGTATGACGCCGGAAATGACGAAGTTGCGTCATAGACGTATTTTTTCGCGCCAAAAATATTTTCGCGCCAAGAATGACGCTATAAAGTTTAGCATTTGACGCACCCGCGGGCCTAATACCGCCTGCAATTTGCAAGAAGTAGTCAATTGAAAAAAAGACTAAACCCCAGGTAAGAAATAAATTTCTTTAAAAAATGTTTATATTCCTCAAATATGAAACTGACAGTCTGCAGAAGGAAATACATGAACCTGACTCATGGCAAATATAAGTACAATACATATATTTAGAACTTTATATAAATGCATAAAGTGCCAAACCATAGCTGAGAGTGTCTTAAGTAATGAAAACATACTTACCAAAAGACACCCATCCACATATAGCAGATAGCCAAACCAGTACTAAAACAGTTATTAGTAGAGGTAATGGTAAATTGAGAGTATATCGTCGAAAAGGGAGATAGGAGATGAATCTCTACGACCGATAACAGAGAACCTATGAAATAGACCCCCGTTAGGGAAATCATCGTATTCAATAAGTGATACTCCCTTCACGTCCCTCTGACATTCGCTGTACTCTGAGAGGAATTGGGCTTCAACAATGCTGAGAAGCGCATATCAACGTAGAAATCTTAGCACAAACTTACTTCACCACCTCCATAGGAGGCAAAGTTTGTAAAACTGAATTGTGGGTGTGGTGAGGGGTGTATTTATAAGGATTTTGAGGTTTGGGAAACTTTGCCCCTCCTGGTAGGATTGTATATCCCATACGTCACTAGCTCATGGACTCTTGCCAATTACATGAAAGAAATAAAAGCTGAACTACAAATCACTGCACCAAAAACACTCTCCCTCTCCATAACTAGCGATACTGGCTTAGACTTTGAGAAAGCCCCCCGTTTTAGGTGTTAGAAGGAGCCGCACGGTCACGTGACTGCAACAAAAATATTAAGTGCGACATCAAGAAAAAACGCACGATACTCTGCGCAGTTAAAAATCCTTCAGAGCCTTTTAAAGTGACACAACACTGATTAATGTCTCCTTGAATCCCCACACAATAAATATATTAACTTCTCATTACCATTCTACTTAAGAATGCCTCTCACTCACTGACAGCCTCAGTCCCAACAAAAATGTGATTAACCCTCGCACCATTGGAAAACTCCTGATTCCAGCAGTCCAATACCCTATGTTTACTGCCCATCAACTAAATCCCAAACTTGGAGAAGGGGACCTCTCCATCTTTAAAAAGGAGGAGTAATTAACTCCCCAAGTGCTAGAGCCTTCTCACCTAGAAGGAAATAAGCAATTACCTGCGGAGCTTCAGCTGCAGGGAAGGCGCAGCATTTCCAGGATATACTGCAGATCTAAGACTTGGTGGTTTTTTTATTAAAATTCAGATATATTGAGGTATGACTATCTTTTTTACTTAAACTTTAGTGCTGCTATTAATCTGTTCTCTTGAGACACGGATCACAGTTTAAATCAATTATGGTTTTAGAGGTGGTTATGAAAATGGGATTTTTATAACAAGTTTTTCAAACACAAGTGGGGTTTTGGCAATTAAACCATCTGCATTATAGTGGAGTCTGACATCATCGAAATAGGAAATGTATATATTATGAAGATGTATACTGTTTATATCCACTATCCATGTATACGTTGCCATGGTAATATGCTAAGTACATACAGGTGTGTTTAATTTTGATTTTATTGGTTTGTGTATACATCTTTGCATCCAGTCATTGTTCAATAGCTGCTTGAGTGCAAAACGCGTCCAGCTTTTATTTGATTTTAACCACATTCTAAATCCAAGTCAAGCTTCATCCGTTTATCCAGCCTGTCACTAATCCTGTATGGTATACGGTGTTTGCAGTGGGATTTGGTGATAGAGTGACTGCTGACAGTGACCGGTGTGAGCTAGCTGGGGAGCTCTTAAGGACCCAGACTGCACTATTTTACACTTTGCAATAAGTGCTGCTACTCTGAGTATTCTGCACAAAGGGGGTTTCAATCACCTGTGGGATTTTACCCTGACTTACTATTGGAGCGCCTTCTTTTTTGTTTCTAACAGCATCTCAGGTCTGACAGATCCAGACGACTTCTCACAGGGACCTAAATAAAAAGGAAAAGCACCAACCATGGTTTTACATATAGGGGTTAGCCTAAATGGTTAGAGAAGGACGACCTCACTGAACTCCAACAGCTAATAGCCACCATAGATCTTACTAAAGAGGATTACATGGACAATCCTTGCTTGCAGGGAAAATACCCATTAAATGATTACAATTTACATTTCTTTAGAGCACTTCCGATAATTTTATTTTAATAAGTTTGATTTTAAGATTTCTTGGAATGAGTACATAAGAGATGTAAAAGAAATAATATATTTGTCTGATTCTTTAATAAAAGCTACTTTATACCATCAGGAAATTAGGATCATCTGAATTACACAAGCCCCCTACTTCATCATCAGATTACAAAAATTCTCTGCTCCGGTACAAAATTACACATGCGCCCTGCTCCATTGTCAGATCACAGGTATCTGGCATTTCCATATTAATATTAGGACAATGTGTTATTTTTTTACAAGAAATTTACCATTGAATTAATTTACTTATTAACTATCGGCTAGATTACGAGTTGTGAGTTAGTGTAAAAAAGCAGCGATAAGAGGTCCTAACCCTGCTTTTTTTACGCCCGCTGCTATTACGAGTCGAAGGTTATGGGGCACTGCACACTTCTTTGGCCTTACCGCAAAACGACTTACGTAAACTTTGTAAAGTCTTTTTTCTATGGGACTTCCATAGCGCTGATATTACGAGTCTGTCCTGGGAGGCCAAAAAGTGAGCGGTACAGCCTACCCTGTCAAGATCCCTAACGCATTTAAAAGTCAGTAGTAATGAGTTTTACACTACAACGCCATAGCATAAAACTCATAACTAAAGTGCTACAAAGTACACTAACACCCATAAAATACCTATTAACCCCTAAACCGAGGCCCTCCCGCATCGCAAACACTATAATATTAACCCCTTAAATAAATGTAAATAAATATTCCTATCATTAAATAAATTATTCCTATTTAAAACTAAATACTTACCTATAAAATAAACCCTAAGCTAGCTACAATATAACTAATAGTTACATTGCAGCTAGCTTAGGGTTTATTTTTATTTTACAGGCAAGTTTGTATTTATTTTAACTAGGTACAATAGTTACTAAATAGTTATTAACTATTTAATAACTACCTAGCTTAAAATAAATACAAAAGTACCTGTAAAATAAAACCTAACCTAAGTTACACTAACACCTAACACTACACTATAATAAAATAAATTAAATTAACTAAATTAAATACAATTACCTAAATTAAATTATCTAAAGTACAAAAAAACACACTAAATTACAGAAAATAATAAACAAATTACAGATATTTAAAACCAATTACACCTAATCTAATAGCCCTATTAAAATAAAAAAGCCCCCCCAAAATAAAAAAAAACCCTAGCCTAAACTAAACTACCAATAGCCCTTAAAAGGGCCTTTTGCGGGGCATTGCCCCAAAATAATCAGCTCTTTTACCTGTAAAAATAATACAAACAACCCCCCCAACAGTAAAACCACCCACCCACACAACCAACCCCCCAAATAAAATACTAGCTAAAAAAACCTAAGCTCCCCATTGCCCTGAAAAGGGCATTTGGATGGGCATTGCCCTTAAAAGGGCAGTTAGCTCTTTTGCTGCCCAAACCCTAACCTAAAAATAAAATCCAGCCAATACACCCTTAAAAAAAAAAAACTAACACTGACCCCCTGAAGATCGACTTACCGGGAGATGTCTTCATCCAAGCCGGGCGAAGTGGTCCTCCAGGCGGGCAGAAGTCTTCATCCAGACGGCATCTTCTATCTTCATCCATCCGGCACAGAGCGGGTCCATCTTCAAGACATCCGACGCGGAGCATCCTCTTCCTCCGGAGTCTTCTTACTGAATGAAGGTACCTTTAAGTGACGTCATCCAAGATGGCGTCCCTTAGATTCCGATAGGCTGATAGAATTCTATCAGCCAATAATTAAGGTAGAAAAAAAGAAAATTTGCTTACCTGATAAATTTATTTCTTCTTAGACACGATGAGTCCATGGATCATACTTATGGGATATTCACTTCCTGGTCAGCAGGAAGAGGCAAAGAGCACCACAGCAGAGCTGTTAAATAGCTCCTCCCTTCCCTACCACTCCAGTCATTCGACCGAAGTGAGGAAGAGAAAGGAAAAGCAAAGGTGCAGAGATGACTGAAGTTTACAATAAAAAATATCCTGTCTAAAAATGACAGGGCGGGCTGTGGACTCATTGTGTCTAAGAAGAAATAAATTTATCAGGTAAGCATACATTTTCTTTTCTTCTTAAAGACACGACGAGTCCACGGATCATCTTCATTACTTATGGGATCCAATACCCAAGCTAGAGTACACGGATGATACGGGAGGGACAAGACAGGATACCTAAACGGAAGGCACCACTGCATGAAGAACCATTCTCCCAAAAGCCACCTCAGCCGAGGCAAAAGTATCAAATTTGTAAAATTTTCTAAAAGTGTGAAGAAAAGACCAAGTTGCAGCCTTGCAAATCTGTTCCACAGAAGCTTCATTTTTGAATGCCCATGAGGAAGCAACAGCCCTAGTGGAATGAGCCGTAATCCTCTCAGGAGGCTGCTGTCCAGCAGTTTCGTAAGCCAAACGTATAAAACTCTTCAGCCAAAATGAAAGAGAAACAGCCGTAGCTTTCTGTCCCCTACGTTTGCCTGAAAATACCACAAACAAAGAGGAAAACTGGCGAAAGTCTTTAGTCGCCTGTAAATAAAACTTTAAAGCCAGAACTACATCCAAATTGTGTAAGAGCCTCTTCTTCTTAGAAGAAGGATTAGGACACAAGGAAGGTACAACAATTTCCTGATTAATGTTCCGATCAGAAACAACCGTGGGAAGAAATCCAAATTTCATACGTAAGACAACCTTATCCACATGAAAAATAAGGTAAGGCGGCTCACAATGTAATGCTGAAAGCTCAGACACTCTACGAGCAGAAGAAATCGCTACCAAAAATAAAACCTTCCAAGATAACAACTTAATATCTAAGGAATGTATAGGTTCAAACGGTAACCCTTGAAGAACCTTGAGAACTAAATTAAGACTCCATGGAGGAGTAACTGGTCTAAACACAGGCCTAATTCTGGTTAAGGCCTGACAAAAAGACTGAACATCAGGGACATCAGCTAGACGCTTGTGTAACAGGATAGATAATGCTGAAATTTGACCCTTTAAAGAACTTGTAGATAATCCTTTCTCCAATCCTTCCTGGAGAAAACATAAAATCCTAGGAATCCTAACTCTACTGCAGGAGTAGCCCTTGGATTCACACCAATAAAGGTATTTACATCAAATCTTGTGATAATTCTTTCTAGTGACAGGCTTCCGATCCTGAATCAAAGTGTCTATGACTGAGTCAGAAAAACCTCGCTTGGCTAGAATCAACTGTTCAATCTCCAAGCAGTCAGCTTCAGAGAATCTAAATTTGGATGATGGAAGAGTCCCTGAATCAGAAGGTCCTTCCGAAGCGCAAGCCTCCAAGGAGGTAGAGACGACATTTCCACCAGGTCTGCATACCAGATCCTGCGAGTTCAGGTTGGTGCTTTGAGAATTACTGAAGCTCTTTCCTGTTTGATCCGGGCAATCACTCGTGGAAGGAGAGCAAACGGAGGAAACAGATGTTAGATTGAAGGACCAAGGGGCCGCCAGAGCATCTATCAGCTCCACCTGAGGATCTCTACCCGTACCTGGGAAGTTTGGCATTCTGCCTGGATGCCATGAGATCCAACTCCGGCTGATCCCATTTGAGGATCAGACTGGAGAACACGTCCGGATGAAGTTCCCACTCCCCCGGATGAAAGGTCTGTCTGCTCAGAAAATCTGCCTCCCAGTTGTGCACCCCTGGGATGTGGATTGCCGATGTGACAGACCCCTCTGTCCTGGAACTATGTGGCTCTCCTGGTTAATTTGTGTGGATTCGAATGATTTCCTGTCCGTACTTCCCCGTTCATTTTTTAATCTCCCGAACACCGCTGAAACTGCCAACCTCCCTACGGATTATGGATTCTGGCATTATGTTTAAGTCACCCTGTGCCCATTATAGGTACAGGGTGTGAATCCAACAGTACTAAAGGGGTTAACTCTCTCTTTGTTCAGTTTTTGAGAAACTGTATTTTCTGATACAGGTTTCCTGGCATCAGCTATTGTTTACTGTAATTTGGTTTAGGTGATACGTTTTCTTGTGTTTGATTGTTTAATTGTTTATGTAATGTATTTTTATTGCATCCTGTAAAAGGGCGTTTTTCCTCTAGCCATGGAGATAATTGGATTTCTTCCCAATTATCTCATGATAGAGAGGAGGTGTTTACTGGTACCAGGTGGGAGACCTGCTTAAATACCGGGCATGTAGCCCTCAATAAATATATTCCTGTTTTACCCTCAAGACGGAGCTTGGTCTTGTGTTTGGGGGGGAATTGCTACTTTGGATTATTCTTTTGCCTGTTTTAGGAGAGAAAAATGTTGTGTATTTTCCCAGTTGGTGTATTAACTGGGTTCGTGTGTTGCTATTCCCGTATTAAGGGCATCTTTCATCTGGTATTAACCCTCGATATCCGGGTTATACCGGATGAGCCGACAGACAACAAGAATGGGCCTCTGCCCACTGAATTGGAAACCTCTGTCATCTCCAAGGAACTCCTTGTTCCTCCCTGATTGATGTAGGCCACTGACGTTATGTTGTCCGTCTGGAACCTGATAAACTGAACCGAAGCTAGCTGAGGCCAGGTCAGGAGAGCATTGTAGATCGCTCTCAGTTCCAGAATGTTTATGGGCAAAAGAGACTCTGTCTGAGACCAAATCCCCTGAGCCCTTAGGGAGCCCCAAACTGCTCCCCACCCCTGAAGGCTGGCATCTGTTGTGACAATCTCCCAGGATGGTCTGCGAAAACATGTTCCCCGGGAGAGATGATCTAGAGACAACCACCAAAGAAGAGACTCCCTTGTCTCCTGTGCCAATAGAAGTCGAGGGGACAAGTCCAAATAATCTCTGTTCCATTGTTTGAGCATGTCCAACTGCAGAGCTCTGAGATGAAAGCGAGCAAACAGGACGATGTCCATTGCCGCTACCATTAGACCTATTAACTCCATGCACTGGGCCACAGAAGGACGAGGAGAAGATTGCAGAGCTCGACAAGTATCGATAATCTTTCATTTCCTGACTTGTCAGAAAAAAGAAAATGTATGCTTACCTGATAAATTTGTTTCTTTTTAGACACGATGAGTCCATGGATTTCATCCTTACTTGTGGGATTACGCCTCCTGGTCAGCAGGAGGAGGCAAAGAGCACCACAGCAGAGCTGTATATATAGCTCCTCCCTTCCCTCCCACTCCAGTCATTCGACCGAAGTTAGGAAGAGAAAGGAAAAGCCAAGGTGCAGAGGTGTCTGAAGTTTAACAAAAAATAACAACCTGTTGCAAAGAACAGGGCGGGCCGTGGACTCATCGTGTCTAAAAAGAAACAAATTTATCAGGTAAGCATACATTTTCTTTTCTAAGACACGACGAGTCCACGGATTTCATCCTTACTTGTGGGATACAATACCAAAGCTATAGTACACGGATGAAAAGGGAGGGACAAGACAGGGAACCTAAACAGAAGGCACCACTGCTTGAAGAACCTTTCTCCCAAAAACAGCCTCAGCCGAGGCAAAAGTATCAAATTTGTAAAATTTAGAAAAAGTGTGAAGAGAATACCAAGTTGCAGCCTTGCAAATCTGTTCAACAGAAGCATCATTTTTGAATGCCCATGAGGAAGCAACAGCCCTAGTGGAATGAGCCGTAATTAATTCAGGAGGCTGCTGTCCAGCAGTCTCATATGCAAAATAGATGATACTCTTCAGCCAAAAGGAAAGAAAGAGAGGTAGCCGTATCTTTCTGACCCTTACGTTTCCCTGAAAAAATGACAAAGAAGACGATTAACAAAAGTCCTTAGTCGCTTGTAAGTAGAACTTTAAAGCACGTACTACGTCCAGATTGTGTAACAGACGTTCCTTCTTAGAAGAAGGATTAGGAACCAAAAAAGGCACCACAATCTCCTGATTCTTATTTGAAACAACCTTAGAAAGAAACCCAGGTTTAGTACGTAACACTACCTTATCCGAATGAAAAATAAGGTAAGGAGAATTATATTGTAATGCCGAAAGCTCAGATACTCTTCGAGCAGAAGAAATAGCAACCAGAAATAAAACTTTCCAAGATAATAACTTAATATCAACGGAATGCATAGGTTCAAACGGAACCCCTTGAATAACTCTAAGAACTACATTCAAACTCCAAGGAGGAGCAATAGATCTAAACACAGGCCTGATTCTAGTCAGAGCCTGACAAAAAGACTGCACATCTGGAACATCTGCTAAACGCTTATGTAACAAAATAGATAAAGCAGAGATCTGACCCTTTAAAGAACTTGCTGATAACCCCTTCTCCAATCCTTCTTGGAGAAAAGACAAAATCCTGGAAATCCTAACCCTACTCCATGAGTAGCCTTTGGATTCACACCAATAAAGATATTTGCGCCATATCTTATGGTAAATTTTCCTAGTAACAGACTTACGTGCCTGAATCAAGGTATCAATGACCGAATCAGAAAAACCTTGCCTGGATAAAATTAAGCGTTCAATCTCCAAGCAGTCAGCTGCAGAGAAACTAGATTCGGGTGATGGAAGGGACCCTGAATGAGAAGGTCCTTCCTCAAAGGGAGCTTCCATGGTGGTCGAGACGACATGTCCACCAGATTGGCATACCAAATCCTGCAAGGCCACACAGGGGCAATGAGGATCACTGATGCCCTCTCCTGTTTGATTTGAGCAATCACCCGGGGAAAGAGAGCAAACAGAGGGAATATGCTAGGCTGAAAGACCAAGTAACTGCCAAGGCATCTATCAGTTCGGCCTGGGGATCCCTGGACCCGTATCTCGGAAGCTTGGCATTCTGACGAGACGCCATAAGGTCAAACTCCGGCCGACCCCATCTGAGAATCAGGTTTGAAAATATTTCCGGATGGAGTTCCCACTCTCCCAGATGAAAGGTCTGCCTGCTCAGAAAATCTGCCTCCCAGTTATCCACCCCTGGGATGAAGATCGCCGACAGATAGCAAGAATGAGTCTCCGCCCACTGAATTATTTTGGCCACTTCAGTCATTGCTAAGGAACTCCTTGTTCCTCCCTGATGATTGATGTAAGCCACTGTCGTTATGTTGTCCGACTGGAATCTGATGAATTTGGCTGAGGCCAACTGAGGCCAGGCCCAAAGCACATTGAATATCGCCCTCAATTTTAGGATGTTGATGGGAAGGAGAGATTCTGCTCGAGTCCATACTCCTTGAGCCCTTAAGGAGTTCCAGACTGCTTCCCATCCTAACAGGCTGGCATCCGTTGTCACAATCACCCACGAGGGTCTGCGAAAGCATGTCCCCTGGGATAGATGATCCGGTGACAACCACCATAGAAGAGATTTCCTAGTCTCCTGATCTAGAGTTATTTGAGGAGACAAATCTGTATAATCTCCATTCCACTGCCTGAGAATGCTTAGCTGCAGAGGCCTGAGATGAAAACGAGCAAATGGTATGATGTCCATTGCCGCCACCATCAATCCGATTACTTCCATACACTGAGCCACTGACGGCCGAAGATTGGACTGAAGGGCTCGACATGTATCCAGAATTTTTAACTTTCTGACCTCCGTCAGAAAAATTTTCATTGAAATAGTCGATTAGATTTCCCAGAAAAGGATCCCTTGTCTGAGGAACCAACGAACTCTTTTCCCGATTTACCTTCCACCCGTGAGTTCTCAGGAAGGCTAGAACAATGTCGGTATGGGACCTTGCTAGTTGATAGGATGATGCCTGGATCAGAATATCGTCCAGATAAGGCGTCACCGCAATGCCCCGCAACCTTTGTGAAAATTCTGGGTGCCGTGGCCAGACCGAAAGGGAGGGCTACAAACTGAAAGTGTTTGTCCAGAAAGGAAAACCTCAGGATCTCTGTGGATAGGAACATGAAGATATGCATCCTTTAGATCCACTGTTGTCCTAAATTGACCCTCCTGGATCAATGGAAGAATGGTGTGGATAGTTTCCATCTTGAAAGATGGAACTCTGAGAAACTTGTTTAGACTCTTGAGGTCCAAAATAGGTCTGAAAGTTCCCTCTTTTTTGGGAACCACAAACAGATTTGAATAAAACCCCTGTCCCTGTTCCCAAATTGGGACAGGACAGATTACTCCCATGGAGGAGAGGTCTCTTACACAACGTAAGAACGCCTCTCTTTATCTGGTCTACAGATAATCGTGAAAGAAGAAACCTTCCTCTGGGGAAAGAATTTCTTAACTCCAATTTGTATCCCTGAGACACTATTTCTATTGCCCAGGGATCCTGAACGTCTCGTATCCAAGCCTGGGTGAAGAAGGAAAGTCTGCCCCCTACTAGATCCGGTCCCGGATCGGGGGCCAGCCCTTCATGCTGACTTGGGAACAGCAGCAGGCTTATTGGATTGTTTACCCTTGTTCCAAGACTGGTTGGGTCTCCAGGTAGACTTGGTTTGAGAATAGTTCCCTTCCTATTTTGAGGAAGAAGGGGGGATTCCTTTGAAATTTCGAAAGGAACGAAAATTACTCTGTAGACCTCTCTGTTTAGATTTTTTATCCTGAGGGAGGAGATTGCCTCCCGTAATGTCAGAAATAATTTCCTTCAAGTCAGGTCCAAACAGGGTCTTCCCCTTGTAAGGAAGTCAAAAGTTTAGACTTGGATGACACATCCGCAGACCAAGACTTTAACCATAAGGCTCTGCGTGCTAGGATGGAAAAACCCGAACTCTTAGCTGCCAATTTAGTAATCTGCAGAGAAGCATCCGTAATAAACGAATTAGCGAATTTAAGAGCTTTTATCTGATCTTATATCTATCTCCTCCAAAGAAGTCTCAGTCTTAAGAGACTCTTCCAGAGCATCAAATCAGTAAGCAGCCACACTAGTAACCGTAACAATGCAAGCCGCTGGTTGTAATAGCAACCCCTGGTGAACATAGATCTTTAAAAGCACAACTATCCTCAATAGGAATAGTAGTTCGTTTAGCCAAAGTAGAAATAGCACCCTCCACCTTAGGGACCGTCTGCCACGAGTCCCTAATATTGTCAGCTATAGGGTACATCTTCTTAAAAAACAGGAGAAGGAGAGAAGGGGATACCTGGTCTCTCCCATTCCTTGGCAATAATTTCTGAAGTTCTCTTGGAAACTGGAAAAACATCAGAATAAGAAAGGACTTATAGGTATCTGTCCAGCTTACTCAATTTCTCTGGAGGAACCACTATAGAGTCACAGTCATCCAGAGTAACCAAAACCTCCCTCAATAATAAACGGAGGTGTTCAAGTTTGAACCTGAAAGAAACTACTTCTGAATCCGCCAGTGGTAAAGCAATTCCTGAATCAGAAAGTTCACCCTCAGAAAGGACCTCCATACCCTCCAATTCAGAGCCCTGAGAGGGTACATCTGAGATCGCTGTTACAAACTGCTATTTGTAACTGGCCCATTAAATGGAAAATTGCCCTGCTTCCCTGGATTTTGGAGAAGCCTATTTGCCAGCCTCCTTCCACATGACTATGGCCCCTGGAAGATTGTGCCCCTGAAAACATATTAACTTTATTGGGTGTGTATGGCCCTTTAAGAACCGTCTGGGGACATATTGTGACTTTGGTGAACAATGCCCCTTTAAGACTATGTCCCCAGACCTGTGAAATGACTTGTCCCTGGCTTTCTCCCACTTGGTTCAGTTTCATTGTGTGCCATTAAGTGCTATGTGACAGACCCTTCAGTCAGAACTACAGAGATAACTTTGTTCAGCTTCAAGAAGCATTCTAAATACAAGTTTGCTGGGATCAGCTCTAATTAAGTTTAGTGATAAAACATTCCCATTGTCTAATCAGACTTCTAGTAGTGATAAGGTGGACTGCATTGTTTTATTGTGTGCAAAATGTTATCTGCTGAAGTAATGTTGTGGCCTGTCAAAGGGAGTGTCTCTCTATCTAATATCAAATGTGTGATGGGGGATTTTATGCCTCCCCCTGAGAGTGTCCTGTTTGCATGTAACCTCAATAAAAAGCAGGCTGTGTGCTCCAGCACTTCAGACCTATGTTGACCCTCTAACTTGAAGCTTTGACTCATGTTTGTAGGATACAACTTATATCACTACAGGGATTGCTATGTTTTTCATACTCCCTTAGCTACAGGGATTGCTACAGAAGGAAGAGGTTCACCTACTGGAGCCTGGTCGTAGGTCCAGGGCGCAGAGCAGACGGCGAGATACCAGCCCAGCAGCGGTGGTTCGTGGAGTCTGCGTTACTTATGGTGGCTACGCAGCAGTTAGAGTGTCCACGGTGCTGCTGCTCCTTTGGTGAGCGCTAGGAGCATCCTTTTCTACGGTCCAACTTCCAGCCAGCCTGGAGGCAACCGTAACATTTGGCGGCAGCGGTGGGATCGCGTCCTAGCGCAAGGAGCAGCACCACAACAGCACTGGTATCGTAGGAGAGTAATTGAGGGCAACGCTAGCCACTGCGCAGCGTCCCTACCTACAGCAGCATGGAGCTGACAAGACACTGGTCAGAACCCTGTGAAGAGCACCTCAACCTGATCCGTCGCTATGAGGGCACTGATTTCGTTCCAGAGGTAAAGAGGCGGCTAGTCCGATATGGTGCAGACCCTGTACAGGAGGTAGTCAGTCGCCTCATCCGGGAATTGGCTACTGAGAACGAAGCGGCACAAGCCTTTGAGCGCCAACTGTGGAGTTTAAGGGTATGGACACCTGGTCTCTCTCCCCAGCCGCAGCATGTTCCACAGGGAGAGGAGAGCAGCGACCTCCCTCCCCAGCGGCAGTATACTGTGCAGAGGGAAGAGACAACCGGTCTCCTTCCCCAACCCCAACCAGAGATACCAGAGGCAGCAGGCCTCATAGACTGGTCCTGGGAGGACCCCCAGCAGGAAGGTGGAGATGGGACCGCAGTCTCTCTACCGGCCCAACAGGGATGCTGGGCAGGCGGCCCAGATCCCCAGCGACAGACCCAGCTACAGGGAGGGGAGAGCATCGACCTCCCTCCCCAGCCGGAGTGTGCCTTCCAGGGAGAGGAGACAACCGGTCTCTCTCCCCAGCCGCAGCATGTTCCACAGGAAGCGGAGAGCATCGACCTCCCTTCCCAACGGCCGCCGGAGTATCAGGAGGAGGAGGTAAGCCAATCTCCCCCTCTCCAGCTAACTCCTAACTTGGGCCCAGGGTTAACAGTGGAAATGTTAACCCCCACTGACCCCCACGTTCCCTTTGCCACCGGGCAGGACTATGCCCCAATGCCCCCAGCAGAAGAGCTGGCATCAGGACAGAGCGCTGCTGGCCTCTGCCCTACAGACCTTGTCCTTGTTACAGGACTGGCCTGCAAACCCCTCACCCCAGCAGAAGCGCTGGCACCAGGGCAGAGTGCCGCTGGCCTCTGCCCCCCAAGTACCATCAGCTATTTGCCCAGCTGCGCCAGGAAGGCCGAGGATGCTACACTTTAATCCTACAACCTGGAACTTACAGGCCAGTACTACGTATTGTGGGGGGGCTACTTTGCTGCTAACGATTATTTGTGGGTGGGTTGCGAGACTAACTTAGGCACTGACCGGCAGAAGGTCAGGTGCCTGGTTAGTCTCCCTCCAAAAGGGGAGATATGTTACAAACTGCTATTTGTAACTGGCCCTTTAAATGGAAAATTGCCCTGCTTCCCTGGATTTTGGAGAAGCCTATTTGCCAGCCTCCTTCCACATGACTATGGCCCCTGGAAGATTGTGCCCCTGAAAACATATTAACTTTTATTGGGTGTGTATGGCCCTTTAAGAACCGTCTGGGGACATATTGTGACTTTGGTGAACAATGCCCCTTTAAGACTATGTCCCCAGACCTGTGAAATGACTTGTCCCTGGCTTTCTCCCACTTGGTTCAGTTTCATTGTGTGCCATTAAGTGCTATGTGACAGACCCTTCAGTCAGAACTACAGAGATAACTTTGTTCAGCTTCAAGAAGCATTCTAAATACAAGTTTGCTGGGATCAGCTCTAATTAAGTTTAGTGATAAAACATTCCCATTGTCTAATCAGACTTCTAGTAGTGATAAGGTGGACTGCATTGTTTTATTGTGTGCAAAATGTTATCTGCTGAAGTAATGTTGTGGCCTGTCAAAGGGAGTGTCTCTCTATCTAATATCAAATGTGTGATGGGGGATTTTATGCCTCCCCCTGAGAGTGTCCTGTTTGCATGTAACCTCAATAAAAAGCAGGCTGTGTGCTCCAGCACTTCAGACCTATGTTGACCCTCTAACTTGAAGCTTTGACTCATGTTTGTAGGATACAGCTTATATCACTACAGGGATTGCTATGTTTTTCATACTCCCTTAGCTACAGGGATTGCTACAGAAGGAAGAGGTTCACCTACTGGAGCCTGGTCGTAGGTCCAGGGCGCAGAGAAGACGGCGAGATACCAGCCCAGCAGCGGTGGTTCGTGGAGTCTGCGTTACTTATGGTGGCTACGCAGCAGTTAGAGTGTCCACGGTGCTGCTGCTCCTTTGGTGAGCGCTAGGAGCATCCTTTTCTACGGTCCAACTTCCAGCCAGCCTGGAGGCAACCGTAACAATCGCCATCAAGGCATCAGAAGTTGCACTGACCACGTGGTTTTCCTTCCTCTTGCGTTTGCCTTGAAATACGGGAAAGGCAGATAACGCATCAGAAAGTGTAGATGACATAACTGCAGCTATGTCCTTTAATGTAATTGCAGTAGACACTGCAGAGGTACTTGGCTCCGCTTGAGCAGGCGTTAAGGGCTGTGACGCTTGGGGAGAAAGCTGTGGCATGCTCTGTATCTCATCATTAGAACCCTGAGAAACATCCGCTTTTGAAAATTTTTTATCAAAGAAAATTTGCTCTCTAAAGTGTAAAGCCCTCTCAATGCATGAGGGACAAAAAGTAACAGGAGGTCCCACATTGGCATATGGAACATTCTGAAGATCTTCCATGCTAAAATAAAGCAAAGCAAAATTCTTGGTCTTTAAATATGTAAGCCGAAAATTTTAAATCAGAAAAGTATAATAACAGCACAAATAAAAATGCGAACTGATAGAATCCTCTGAAATAGAGAGAATACTGTGCCTTTAAAAGTTAAAAAGCTAACATGTTTACAGAAAACCGACAGAATATCCTATATATTTGTAATTAAATGACAACAAAAGGCACCTGTACACTTCAACAGCTCTGCTGAGGCGCCTACCTGCCCCCACTGTACACCGGCCACTCCAACCGTACTTCAGAACACTTAAGACCGCTTGCTTATTACTGTTAACCATGCGGTCCCAGCGAACACCTGATAACCATGCAGTCGCTCTGAAAGGAGGCTTGCAGTATGTCTGATGCCAGAACTCCGTAGAGAAATAACTGTGCGGCTTTCTCAGAGTGCGCAAAAGTTAACCCCGCCCTTCGTGGGCATCATACCAAACCATCCGGCTAAACCACGCGTATGTTGCGCACAAACTATTTGCCGTCAATGTAAAAAATTCTTAACAAGGAACTCAGTAAAAATACACAGCCTTGCACCGGAGCCTTAATGTACAGCTCCGATAAAAAACAAGGTCCCCAGCGTCTCGCCCACAGCACCAACACACCCTGTCTATTAAGTAGTAAAAGCCCATATTAAAAACAGACCCAGCATATTTTTAGCAGTGCTGGTTGTCATGATTTATGAAGGCAAGTGTTTCTGAGCAATGAGGGAAGTCTTGACATAAGAATCTATTTCCCCACTATCAGATAGGTAAGCATACAAGTCACTTCTGAGGTAATTTCATGTCCCAGAAAAATAAAGGACTGCACTTACCTCTATGCTGAGCGACAGCATGACCGGTCTCACAGGATCAAGAGGTCTTCTCCCTCCTGCAGTTCTGTGGACACATACAGGGCCTTAGTAAATATCTGCTAAGACCATCATCTGAAGGGCAGCACTCAGTATGGGAGGCGCAGTGAGAGTTTTGTCCCACCAGTTCCCATTGCTTTAAAGCCACCTGTAGCTCTACTCTAGAGGCTGACAAGGAATACGGCTACACCCTATAATAAAATAGCACTCACTGGTACCATTTTAAAAATAAACTCTTGATTGAAGAATCTAAACATCTCACTTTACCTCTTCCTATCACTAACACGAGCAAAGAGAATGACTGGAGTGGGAGGGAAGGGAGGAGCTATATATACAGCTCTGCTGTGGTGCTCTTTGCCTCCTCCTGCTGACCAGGAGGCGTAATCCCACAAGGATGAAATCCGTGGACTCGTGTCTTAAAAAATAAATCTTCATGCTAGCTAAAATATTCAAGTGCCTAAGAAGAGGTGTAGAACAAACTTACTTTATTAAAAACCTTGTACAAATGAATAAATGAATGACCAATATTAAAAATCTATATGGTGATAACTCTAGTTATCTAATGCTTTAAAACCTTCCAAGTGTAATAAAATGCTGTATATTATGGTATATACTTGATGCCCGCCCAAATGGGTCAGTCTAAAAAACTAGGTGCACCTAGACTATAATATATATATATATATTTATATTTATTAACAAATCCAAGTTGGATATAGAACATACAGATATTGCAATAATTCACATCCAAATGTATCACATTCAAAAAAAAAAACCATTCAGTTAAATGCCTCAAAAAGGTTGCCCAATAGTCCAAACGGTATAGTCCCAAATCCAGTATTTTGGTTTATATCCGGTGAATCCAATTTTGTGTACTTAGTTCCCGTGTACATTAAAAAGTGAAAAAAGCAAATATATGAATATATATATATATATATATATATATATATATATATATATATATAAAAATATATAAAAAAAATATAAAAAATATGAAAAAATTCCAAAAGTATCAGATATAAAAATATATATAAAGGGTCAGAATGTTTGCAAAGGTTAATACCAATGACAGGTGTCCAATTGGATGTGAAAACTGTAAAAAGATCCAATAAGCAGTCTGCTGTGAAACATTGCACATTATACTAGCGATATTGCACTATTGTTATATCTGTTCACAGATTACCCATGGGGTTTGATGGATCCACTATAGAAGACACATACTAGAAGACTGGTACACCTTGCATTTGCGGATAGTACAAGTACTAAGCCTTTTCTAACTGTTTCACAGCAGACTGCTTATTGGATCTTTTTACAGTTTTCACATTTTTTCACAACATCCAATTGGACACCTGTTAGAAAAACACAATAGATAGAGGCGCCAATGGTGCAGATCAATGGTGAATCTTGATAGCTTCAAACAAGAGGTAAACACAGGGTAGATTATGCAGGTTTGTATCATTTGATCGCTGCGGTCATAACGAAGAGGCTGCTGCTGCTGTTGTGTGCTCTCAATGCAGTGGTTTTATATTGCTATACGCTAAGGCTTGGACTCCCTACAATAAAGAGCTGACCGTACAAGATTGTCTGTACACTGGGAGCTGCAGCGGCAGTGTTTAGTATATCCTGGAGCTACGCTACCTTTAGTGCATGAATCCCTGATCCTGGTATCCTGCCTATACACCTATCTGACTAGTGTTTATACCGGGCCTGATGACCTCCTGCATCCTGGAGCTGTGTTTTGGACACTAATCAGCTAGCTGGACTGCTGTAGAAATCCAGCCTGTCTCTATGGACATGAGTGATTGCCTTTCCTACAAGTGAGTACCCTGTGTTTACCTCTTGTTTGAAGCTATCAAGATTCTCCATTGATCTGCACCATTGGCGCCTCTATCTATTGTGTTTTTCTAACAGATTGCCTTCTCCTTAATGAAGTTAGAGAGCTGCCTACTGAACACCTTTACATCACGTCCATATTTATATTCTCTGGGGGATTTTCTGGGGGATTTTCATCAAGTTGAATACCTGGACTTTTAACTTTATCCATGGTGTGGTGGTAATATCCCACTCGTGGTATTTTGAGACAGATTGTTCTCATATCTTACATTGCACTATTTATTTCATTTTATCTCAAATTGATATTCATGTATTTCAACTAGTATCTATTTATTGCATATAAATACTGCTGTGCATATTATATAACGCCTCCTAGAGGATCTCAGGGAGCATATGATTATATGTTTGCTTTGATTTCTCCATTTACAATTGGACACCTGTCATTGGCATTAACTTTTGCGAACATTCTGACACTTTATATATATTTTTATATCTGATACTTTTGGATTTTTTTGACACTTCATTTTTGCACGTTTTATATTTTCTAGTTTTTATATATATTTTTTTATATACAGTATATTTTTTATATCTTTATATATATATATATTTTTTTTTTTTCACTTAATATATTTGCTTTTTTTCACTTTTTAATATACACGGGAACTAACTACACAAAATTGGATTCACCGGATATAAACCAAAATACTGGATTTGGGACTCTTGGGCAACCTTTTTAAGGCATTTAACTGAATGTATTTTATTTGAATGTGATACAGTTGGATGTGAATTATTGCAATATCTGTATGTTCTATATCCAACTTGGATTCGTTAAATATATATATATATATATATATATATATATATACATACACACACATACATACTGTTCAAAGAGAGCACTCTCACTTCCAAAAATAATGAATGCCAGGGTGCCAGCAGGTAAGTATATGGATGAAGGAAGGCACTCTCTGGTCTTTCAAGTAAAACATAGTCCATGAGCTAGTGACGTATGGGATATACATTCCTACCAGGAGGGGCAAAGTTTCCCAAACCTCAAAATGCCTATAAATACACCCCTCACCACACCCACAAATCAGTTTAACGCATAGCCAAGAAGTGGGGTGATAAGAAAAAAGTGCGAAAGCATAAAAAAATAAGGAATTGGAATAATTGTGCTTTATACAAAAAAATCATAACCACCACAAAAAGGGTGGGCCTCATGGACTCTTGCTAATATGAAAGAAATGAATTTATCAGGTAAGTTCTTACATAAATTATGTTTTCTTTCATGTAATTAGCAAGAGTCCATGAGCTAGTGACATATGGGATAATGAATACCCAAGATGTGGATCTTCCACGCAAGAGTCACTAGAGAGGGAGGGATAAAATAAAGACAGCCAATTCCGCTGAAAATAATCCACACCCAAAACAAAGTTTAAATTTTATAATGAAAAAAACTGAAATTATAAGCAGAAGAATCAAACTGAAACAGCTGCCTGAAGTACTTTTCTACCAAAAACTGCTTCAGAAGAAGAAAACACATCACAATGGTAGAATTTAGTAAAAGTATGCAAAGAAGACCAAGTTGCTGCTTTGCAAATCTGATCAACCGAAGCTTCATTCCTAAACGCCCAGGAAGTAGAAACTGACCTAGTAGAATGAGCTGTAATCCTTTGAGGCGGAGTTTTACCCGACTCGACATAAGCATGATGAATCAAAGACTTTAACCAAGACGCTAAAGAAATGGCAGAGGCCTTCTGACCTTTCCTAGAACCGGAAAAGATAACAAATAGACAAGAAGTCTTTCGGAAATTTTTAGTAGCTTCAACATAATATTTCAAAGCTCTAACTACATCCAAAGAATGCAACGATCTTTCCTTAGAATTCTTAGGATTAGGACACAAAGAAGGAACCACAATTTCTCTACTAATGTTGTTAGAACTCACAACCTTAGGTAAAAATTTAAAAGAAGTTCGCAACACCGCCTTATCCTGATGAAAAATCAGAAAAGGAGACTCACAAGAAAGAGCAGATAATTCAGAAACTCTTCTAGCAGAAGAGATGGCCAAAAGAAACAAAACTTTCCAAGAAAGTAATTTAATGTCCAGCGAATGCATAGGTTCAAACGGAGGAGCTTGAAGAGCCCCCAGAACCAAATTCAAACTCCAAGGAGGAGAAATTGACTTAATAACAGAATTTATGTTTACCTGATAAATTACTTTCTCCAACGGTGTGTCCGGTCCACGGCATCATCCTTACTTGTGGGATATTCTCTTCCCCAACAGGAAATGGCAAAGAGCCCAGCAAAGCTGGTCACATGATCCCTCCTAGGCTCCGCCTACCCCAGTCATTCGACCGACGTTAAGGAGGAATATTTGCATAGGAGAAACCATATGGTACCGTGGTGACTGTAGTTAAAGAAAATAAATTATCAGACCTGATTAAAAAAACCTGGGCGGGCCGTGGACCAGACACACCGTTGGAGAAAGTAATTTATCAGGTAAACATAAATTCTGTTTTCTCCAACATAGGTGTGTCCGGTCCACGGTGTCATCCTTACTTGTGGGAACCAATACCAAAGCTTTAGGACACGGATGAAGGGAGGGAGCAAATCAGGTCACCTAAATGGAAGGCACCACGGCTTGCAAAACCTTTCTCCCAAAAATAGCCTCAGAAGAAGCAAAAGTATCAAACTTGTAAAATTTGGTAAAAGTGTGCAGTGAAGACCAAGTCGCTGCCCTACATATCTGATCAACAGAAGCCTCGTTCTTGAAGGCCCATGTGGAAGCCACAGCCCTAGTGGAATGAGCTGTGATTCTTTCGGGAGGCTGCCGTCCGGCAGTCTCGTAAGCCAATCTGATGATGCTTTTAATCCAAAAAGAGAGAGAGGTAGAAGTTGCTTTTTGACCTCTCCTTTTACCGGAATAAACAACAAACAAGGAAGATGTTTGTCTAAAATCCTTTGTAGCATCTAAATAGAATTTTAGAGCGCGAACAACATCCAAATTGTGCAACAAACGTTCCTTCTTTGAAACTGGTTTCGGACACAGAGAAGGTACGATAATCTCCTGGTTAATGTTTTTGTTAGAAACAACTTTTGGAAGAAAACCAGGTTTAGTACGTAAAACCACCTTATCTGCATGGAACACCAGATAAGGAGGAGAACACTGCAGAGCAGATAATTCTGAAACTCTTCTAGCAGAAGAAATTGCAACTAAAAACAAAACTTTCCAAGATAATAACTTAATATCAACGGAATGTAAGGGTTCAAACGGAACCCCCTGAAGAACTGAAAGAACTAAGTTGAGACTCCAAGGAGGAGTCAAAGGTTTGTAAACAGGCTTAATTCTAACCAGAGCCTGAACAAAGGCTTGAACATCTGGCACAGCTGCCAGCTTTTTGTGAAGTAACACAGACAAGGCAGAAATCTGTCCCTTCAGGGAACTTGCAGATAATCCTTTTTCCAATCCTTCTTGAAGGAAGGATAGAATCTTAGGAATCTTAACCTTGTCCCAAGGGAATCCTTTAGATTCACACCAACAGATATATTTTTTCCAAATTTTGTGGTAAATCTTTCTAGTTACAGGCTTTCTGGCCTGAACAAGAGTATCGATAACAGAATCTGAGAACCCTCGCTTCGATAAGATCAAGCGTTCAATCTCCAAGCAGTCAGCTGGAGTGAAACCAGATTCGGATGTTCGAACGGACCCTGAACAAGAAGGTCTCGTCTCAAAGGTAGCTTCCAAGGTGGAGCCGATGACATATTCACCAGATCTGCATACCAAGTCCTGCGTGGCCACGCAGGAGCTATCAAGATCACCGACGCCCTCTCCTGATTGATCCTGGCTACCAGCCTGGGGATGAGAGGAAACGGCGGGAACACATAAGCTAGTTTGAAGGTCCAAGGTGCTACTAGTGCATCCACTAGAGCCGCCTTGGGATCCCTGGATCTGGACCCGTAGCAAGGAACTTTGAAGTTCTGACGAGAGGCCATCAGATCCATGTCTGGAATGCCCCACAGCTGAGTGACTTGGGCAAAGATTTCCGGATGGAGTTCCCACTCCCCCGGATGCAATGTCTGACGACTCAGAAAATCCGCTTCCCAATTTTCCACTCCTGGGATGTGGATAGCAGACAGGTGGCAGGAGTGAGACTCCGCCCATAGAATGATTTTGGTCACTTCTTCCATCGCTAGGGAACTCCTTGTTCCCCCCTGATGGTTGATGTACGCAACAGTTGTCATGTTGTCTGATTGAAATCGTATGAACTTGGCCCTCGCTAGCTGAGGCCAAGCCTTGAGAGCATTGAATATCGCTCTCAGTTCCAGAATATTTATCGGTAGAAGAGATTCTTCCCGAGACCAAAGACCCTGAGCTTTCAGGGATCCCCAGACCGCGCCCCAGCCCATCAGACTGGCGTCGGTCGTGACAATGACCCACTCTGGTCTGCGGAATGTCATCCCTTGTGACAGGTTGTCCAGGGACAGCCACCAACGGAGTGAGTCTCTGGTCCTCTGATTTACTTGTATCTTCGGAGACAAGTCTGTATAGTCCCCATTCCACTGACTGAGCATGCACAGTTGTAATGGTCTTAGATGAATGCGCGCAAAAGGAACTATGTCCATTGCCGCTACCATCAAACCGATCACTTCCATGCACTGCGCTATGGAAGGAAGAGGAACGGAATGAAGTATCCGACAAGAGTCTAGAAGTTTTGTTTTTCTGGCCTCTGTCAGAAAAATCCTCATTTCTAAGGAGTCTATTATTGTTCCCAAGAAGGGAACCCTTGTTGACGGAGATAGAGAACTCTTTTCCACGTTCACTTTCCATCCGTGAGATCTGAGAAAGGCCAGGACAATGTCCGTGTGAGCCTTTGCTTGAGGAAGGGACGACGCTTGAATCAGAATGTCGTCCAAGTAAGGTACTACAGCAATGCCCCTTGGTCTTAGCACAGCTAGAAGGGACCCTAGTACCTTTATGAAAATCCTTGGAGCAGTGGCTAATCCGAAAGGAAGCGCCACGAACTGGTAATGCTTGTCCAGGAATGCGAACCTTAGGAACCGATGATGTTCCTTGTGGATAGGAATATGTAGATACGCATCCTTTAAATCCACTGTGGTCATGAATTGACCTTCCTGGATGGAAGGAAGAATAGTTCGAATGGTTTCCATCTTGAACGATGGAACCTTGAGAAACTTGTTTAAGATCTTGAGATCTAAGATTGGTCTGAACGTTCCCTCTTTTTTGGGAACTATGAACAGATTGGAGTAGAACCCCATCCCTTGTTCTCTTAATGGAACAGGATGAATCACTCCCATTTTTAACAGGTCTTCTACACAATGTAAGAATGCCTGTCTTTTTATGTGGTCTGAAGACAACTGAGACCTGTGGAACCTCCCCCTTGGGGGAAGCCCCTTGAATTCCAGAAGATAACCTTGGGAGACTATTTCTAGCGCCCAAGGATCCAGAACATCTCTTGCCCAAGCCTGAGCGAAGAGAGAGAGTCTGCCCCCCACCAGATCCGGTCCCGGATCGGGGGCCAACATTTCATGCTGTCTTGGTAGCAGTGGCAGGTTTCTTGGCCTGCTTTCCCTTGTTCCAGCCTTGCATTGGTCTCCAAGCTGGCTTGGCTTGAGAAGTATTACCCTCTTGCTTAGAGGACGTAGCACTTTGGGCTGGTCCGTTTCTACGAAAGGGACGAAAATTAGGTTTATTTTTTGCCTTGAAAGGCCGATCCTGAGGAAGGGCGTGGCCCTTACCCCCAGTGATATCAGAGATAATCTCTTTCAAGTCAGGGCCAAACAGCGTTTTCCCCTTGAAAGGAATGTTAAGTAGCTTGTTCTTGGAAGACGCATCAGCTGACCAAGATTTCAACCAAAGCACTCTGCGCGCCGCAATAGCAAACCCAGAATTCTTAGCCGCTAACCTAGCCAATTGCAAAGTGGCGTCTAGGGTGAAAGAATTAGCCAATTTGAGAGCATTGATTCTGTCCATAATCTCCTCATAAGGAGGAGAATCACTATCGACCGCCTTTATCAGCTCATCGAACCAGAAACATGCGGCTGTAGCTACAGGGACAATGCATGAAATTGGTTGTAGAAGGTAACCCTGCTGAACAAACATCTTTTTAAGTAAACCTTCTAATTTTTTATCCATAGGATCTTTGAAAGCACAACTATCCTCTATGGGTATAGTGGTGCGTTTGTTTAAAGTGGAAACCGCTCCCTCGACCTTGGGGACTGTCTGCCATAAGTCCTTTCTGGGGTCGACCATAGGAAACAATTTTTTAAATATGGGGGGAGGGACGAAAGGAATACCGGGCCTTTCCCATTCTTTATTAACAATGTCCGCCACCCGCTTGGGTATAGGAAAAGCTTCTGGGAGCCCCGGGACCTCTAGGAACTTGTCCATTTTACATAGTTTCTCTGGGATGACCAACTTGTCACAATCATCCAGAGTGGATAATACCTCCTTAAGCAGAATGCGGAGATGTTCCAACTTAAATTTAAACGTAATCACATCAGGTTCAGCTTGTTGAGAAATGTTCCCTGAATCAGTAATTTCTCCCTCAGACAAAACCTCCCTGGCCCCATCAGACTGGGTTAGGGGCCCTTCAGAACCATTATTATCAGCGTCGTCATGCTCTTCAGTATCTAAAACAGAGCAGTCGCGCTTACGCTGATAAGTGTTCATTTTGGCTAAAATGTTTTTGACAGAATTATCCATTACAGCCGTTAATTGTTGCATAGTAAGGAGTATTGGCGCGCTAGATGTACTAGGGGCCTCCTGAGTGGGCAAGACTCGTGTAGACGAAGGAGGGAATGATGCAGTACCATGCTTACTCCCCTCACTTGAGGAATCATCTTGGGCATCATTGTCATTGTCACATAAATCACATTTATTTAAATGAATAGGAATTCTGGCTTCCCCACATTCAGAACACAGTCTATCTGGTAGTTCAGACATGTTAAACAGGCATAAACTTGATAACAAAGTACAAAAAACGTTTTAAAATAAAACCGTTACTGTCACTTTAAATTTTAAACTGAACACACTTTATTACTGCAATTGCGAAAAAACATGAAGGAATTGTTCAAAATTCACCAAATTTGGAAGCTTTAACCCTTAAAATAACGGAACCGGAGCCGTTTTTAACTTTAACCCCTTTACAGTCCCTGGTATCTGCTTTGCTGAGACCCAACCAAGCCCAAAGGGGAATACGATACCAAATGACGCCTTCAGAAAGTCTTTTCTAAGTATCAGAGCTCCTCTCACATGCGACTGCATGTCATGCCTCTCAAAAACAAGTGCGCAACACCGGCGCGAAAATGAGGCTCTGCCTATGATTTGGGAAAGCCCCTAAAGAATAAGGTGTCTAAAACAGTGCCTGCCGATATTATTATATCAAAATACCCAGAATAAATGATTCCTCAAGGCTAAATATGTGTTAATAATGAATCGATTTAGCCCAGAAAAAGTCTACAGTCTTAATAAGCCCTTGTGAAGCCCTTATTTACGATTTTAATAAACATGGCTTACCGGATCCCATAGGGAAAATGACAGCTTCCAGCATTACATCGTCTTGTTAGAATGTGTCATACCTCAAGCAGCAAGAGACTGCTCACTGTTCCCCCAACTGAAGTTAATTGCTCTCAACAGTCCTGTGTGGAACAGCCATGGATTTTAGTGACGGTTGCTAAAATCATTTTCCTCATACAAACAGAAATCTTCATCTCTTTTCTGTTTCTGAGTAAATAGTACATACCAGCACTATTTCAAAATAACAAACTCTTGATTGAATAATAAAAACTACAGTTAAACACTAAAAAACTCTAAGCCATCTCCGTGGAGATGTTGCCTGTACAACGGCAAAGAGAATGACTGGGGTAGGCGGAGCCTAGGAGGGATCATGTGACCAGCTTTGCTGGGCTCTTTGCCATTTCCTGTTGGGGAAGAGAATATCCCACAAGTAAGGATGACGCCGTGGACCGGACACACCTATGTTGGAGAAAACAGGTTTTATACGAACCAAAGCTTGTACAAAACAATGAATATCAGGAAGACTAGCAATCTTTCTGTGGAAAAGAACAGAAAGAGCAGAGATTTGTCCTTTCAAGGAACTTGCAGACAAACCTTTATCCAAACCATCCTGAAGAAACTGTAAAATTCTAGGATTTCTAAAAGAATGCCAAGAAAAATGATGAGAAAAACACCAAGAAATGTAAATCTTCCAGACTCGATAATATATCTTCCTAGATACAGATTTACGAGCCTGTAACATAGTATTAATCACAGAGTCAGAGAAACCTCTATGACTGAGAATTAAGCGTTCAATCTCCATACCTTCAAATTTAAGGATTTGAGATCCTGATGGAAAAAAGGACCTTGCGATAGAAGGTCTGGTCTTAATGGAAGAGTCCACGGTTGGCAAGTGGCCATCCGGACAAGATCCGCATACCAAAACCTGTGAGGCTATGCTGGAGCCACCAGCAGAACAAACGAGCACTCCTTTAGAATCTTGGAAATCACTCTTGGAAGAAGAACTAGAGGCAGAAAGATATAGGCAGGATGATACTTCCAAGGAAGTGATAATGCATCCACTGCCTCCGCCTGAGGATCCCTGGATCTGGACAGATACCTGGGAAGTTTCTTGTTTAGATGAGAGGCCATCAGATCTATTTTTGGAAGTCCCCACATTTGAACAATCTGAAGAAATACCTATGGGTGAAGAGACCATTCGCCCGGATGTAACGTTTGGCGACTGAGATAATCCGCTTCCCAATTGTCTATACCTGGGATATGAACCGCAGAAATTAGACAGGAGCTGGATTCCGCCCATACCAGTATTCAAGATACTTCTTTCATAGCCAGAGGACTGTGAGTCCCTCCTTGATGATTGACATATGCCACGGTTGTGACATTGTCCGTCTGAAAACAAATGAACGACTCTTTCTTTAGAAGAGGCCAAGACTGAAGAGCTCTGAAAATTGCACGGAGTTCCAAAATGTTGATTGGTAATCTCACCTCATGAGATTCCCAAACCCCTTGTGCTGTCAGAGACCCCCAAACAGCTCCCCAACCTGTCAGACTTGCATCTGTTGAAATCACAGTCCAGGTCGGAAGAACAAAAGAAGCCCCCTGAACTAAACGATGGTGGTCTGTCCACCACGTCAGAGAGTGTCGTACAATCGGTTTTAAAGATATTAATTGAGATATCTTTGTATAATCCCTGCACCACTGGTTCAGCATACAGAGCTGAAGAGGTCGCATGTGAAAACGAGCAAAGGGGATCGCGTCCGATGCAGCAGTCATAAGACCTAGAATTTCCATGCATAAGGCTACCGAAGGGAATGATTGAGACTGAAGGTTTCGACAAGCAGAAACCAATTTTAGACGTCTCTTGTCTGTCAGAGACAGAGTCATTGACACTGAATCTATCTGGAAACCTAAAAAGGTTACCCTTGTCTGAGGAATCAATTAACTTTTTGGTAAATTGATCCTCCAACCATGTTCTCGAAGAAACAATACAAGTCGATTCGTATTAGATTCTACTAAATGTGAAGACTGAGCAAGTACCAAGATATCGTCCAAATAAGGAAATACCACAATACCCTGTTCTCTGATTACAGATAGCAGGGCACCGAGAACCTTTGTAAAAATCCTTGGAGCTGTTGCTAGGCCAAACGGCAGAGCCACAAACTGGTAATGCTTGTCTAGGAAAGAGAATCTCAGAAACTGATAGTGATCTGGATGAATCGGAATATGCAGATATGCATCCTGTAAATCTATTGTGGACATATAATGCCCTTGCTGAACAAAAGGCAGAATAGCCCTTATAGTTACCATTTTGAATGTTGGTATCCTTACATAATGATTCAATATTTTTAAATCCAGAACTGGTCTGAAGGAATTCTCCTTCTTTGGTACAATGAAGAGATTTGAGTAAAAACCTAGCCCCTGTTCCAGAACTGGAACTGGCATAATTACTCCAGCCAACTCTAGATCTGAAACACATTTCAGAAATGCTTGAGCCTTCACTGGATTTACTGGGACACGGGAAAGAAAAAATCTTCTTGCAGGAGGCCTTATCTTGAAGCCTATTCTGTACCCTTGTGAAACAATGTTCTGAATCCAAAGATTGTGAATCGAATTGATCCAAATTTCTTTGAAAAATCGTAATCTGCCCCCTACCAGCTGGGCTGGAATGAGGGCCGCACCTTCATGTTGACTTGGGAGCTGGCTTTGGCTGTCTAAAAGGCTTGGATTTATTCCAGACTGGAGATGGTTTCCAAACTGATACCGCTCCTGTAGGGGAAGGATCAGGCTTTTGTTCCTTATTGTGACGAAAGGAACGAAAACGATTAGTAAACCTAAATTTACCTTTAGATTTTTTATCCTGTGGTAAAAAAGTTCCTTTCCCCCCAGTAACAGTTGAAATAATAGAATCCAACTGTGAACCAAATAATTTATTACCCTGGAAAGAAAGGGAAAGCAAAGTTGACTTGGAAGACATATCAGCATTCCAAGTTTTAAGCCATAAAGCTCTTCTAGCTAAAATAGCTAGAGACATATACCTGACATCAACCCTAATGATATCAAAGATGGCATCACAAATAAAATTATTAGCATGTTGAAGAAGATTAACAATGCTATGAGAATTATGATCTGTTACTTGTTGCGCTAAAGCTTCCAACCAAAAAGTTGAGGCTGCAGCAACATCCGCTAAAGATATAGCAGGTCTAAGAAGATTACCTGAACATAAGTAAGCTTTTCTTAGAAAGGATTCAATTTTCCTATCTAAAGGATCCTTAAAGGAAGTACTATCTGCCGTAGGAATAGTAGTACGTTTAGCAAGAGTAGAGATAGCCCCATCAACCTTAGGGATTTTGTCCCAAAACTCTAATCTGTCAGATGGCACAGGATATAATTGCTTAATTGATCAAATTCCTTAAATGACAGTTTCAGGAATGGGAAAAAATGCCAGTGAACAAGCTTCTAGCAACCAGAAGCAAATAAACAATGAGACTTAAATAATGTGGAGACAATAATGACGCCCATATTTTTTTGCGCCAAAAGACGCCCACATTATTTGGTGCCTAAATGCTTTTAGCGCCAAAAATGACGCCACATCCGGTAACGCCGAAACTTTTGGCGCAAAAACATCAAAAATGACGCAACTTCCGGTGACAAGTATGACGCCGGAAATAACAAAGAAAATTTTTTTGCGCCAAAAAAGTCCGCGCCAAGAATGACGCAATAAAATGAAGCATTTTCAGCCCCCGCGAGCCTAACAGCCCACAGGGAAAAAAGTCAAATTTTAAGGTAAGAAAAAAATTGATTATTCAAATGCATTATCCCAAATAATGAAACTGACTGTCTGAAATAAGGAATATTGAACATCCGGAATCAAGGCAAATAAATGTTTAAACACAAATATTTAGAACTTTATATAAAAGTGCCCAACCATAGCTTAGAGTGTCACAAAAATAAGACTTACTTACCCCAGGACACTCATCTACATGTAGTAGAAAGCCAAACCAGTACTGAAACGAGAATCAGTAGAGGTAATGGTATATATAAGAGTATATCGTCGATCTGAAAAGGGAGGTAAGAGATGAATCTCTACGACCGATAACAGAGAACCTAGGAAATAGACCCCGTAGAAGGAGATCATTGAATTCAAATAGGCAATACTCTCTTCACATCCCTCTGACATTCACTGCACGCTGAGAGGAAAACCGGGCTCCAACCTGCTGCGGAGCGCATATCAACGTAGAATCTAGCACAAACTTACTTCACCACCTCCACAGGAGGCAACGTTTGTAAAACTGATTTATGGGTGTGGTGAGGGGTGTATTTATAGGCATTTTGAGGTTTGGGAAACTTTGCCCCTCCTGGTAGGAATGTATATCCCATACGTCACTAGCTCATGGACTCTTGCTAATTACATGAAAGAAATAGTTTAATAAATCAAGTGTGACGTTTCGGTGGAGGAAGGGGAGTGTGTCTCCGAAACGTCACACTTGATTTATTAAACAATTTACTTGAAAGACCAGAGAGTGCCTTCCTTCATCTATATATATATATATATATATATATATATATATATATATATATATATATATATATATATACACACACACAACGTCCACAGAATGCAGGCACTCACTGGTCTTGTTAAAATGTAACAATTTATTTAGAAATCATTAAAAAGACATAACGTTTCGGCACCAATATGTGCCTTTGTCAAATGTCAACATGTAACCAAACGAATATGCAGCACACTTAAAATCAATATGACACACGGTTAAAAACATACCCCTTTTAAAGATGTAAGCAAACTATTGCCGCCATGTCTCCACTCACGTCTTCCCATCAATGGCAATGACGTCACGTACGCACGCTACGTGCCTAGCGTGATGACGCATGGCACGGCGTTGCCATAGCGACGTCGGGAAGCCACACGCGTCAGAGTGGGGAGTGACTTAGTCACGCGTATAGACTACTATCAGAGATTTCTGTGTATAATTGTTGCTAACAGCAACCAAAGCAATCCACAATATGTAAAGCGTGTTAAGAATTTGGGCATAGCGGTTTATAGACAAACCATTAATAATGTTTAGAAACATATTATTACTTGGCATATTAGTACGTAATCTGTTAGATGATTAGATCTAGTGTGTGATTTCTAGATACAAAAAACTGTCAAACTCAGAAAAAGACCAATCTAAGGGCCATCCTTAGAGAATGGGTACGAAATGCCAGAATAGACAGCAAAGAACATCAGCACAAGAAGAGACAAGGCATCTTGCCATTACTATACATAGTACATATTGCAGATGAGGACTAGCGAAAACCAACAGTATTAAATGTATCATTATTGGATTTGTAACCCCTGGTGCACGCCATTAATGGATGTAGCAAAAAGCATAATCATAATCAGATACATGTATGTCCAATTACATATACATTATATCCTCATACCACCCTGGGGTACGGATAGAAACTTTTTAGTGAATAGTGAGCTATCCTTTTAGATAAGTCCAGGGCAATGGCTCTTCAGTGTGATGTTAATAGAATGGGCTAAAGTCCAGTGAGGTGTTGAGGCCTTTAGGGACCAATGTGTCCAACCTGTGGATCCACCTGCTTTCAAGCTGGAGCAGTCTATTGGCCCTATCACCCCCTCTTGGCATGGGGGGGATATGATCAATTAACATGGACCTTATACTTGACACGGAGTGTTTCAAAGCCACGCAGTGGCGTGCCACTGGCTGATCTGATTCGCCAGACTTCAATGCAGCACGAATTGCGCACCGATGGTTTGCCATCCTGTAACGGAAGGGGGTGATCGTCTTACCCACATATACGCTGGAACAAGGGCAAATCAGCATGTATATTACAAAGTTACTCATGCAACTCAGACGATGGTTAATCTTGTACCTCTTGTTTGAATGTGGGTGCTGGAATGAATTACCCCGGATCATGCTATTGCATGTGGTGCAATTGCCACAGGGAAAACATCCCATTTTGGAGGTTTTAAGCCACGATTCCTTGTGGTAGTGTTTAATAGGATCCGATTTAACTAAATGGTCCCTGAGATTTTTGGCTCTGCGATAGACCAATCGCGGAGGTGGCATATTCCGAAAAGGTAGCGTTGGATCAGTCTCCACGACCGGCCAGTGTTTACGCACTGCTCCTGTCAACTTTTCATTACCAGGTGTATAGGTGGTGACCAGGTTTAGCTGTTCGCGTTTGGTTTTGCACTGTTCTTTGGGGCCATCCATACACAGCCTCTCTTGTGTCTTGATCATTTCAGCCCTGGCATACCCTCTGTTACTCAATTTTTTGCCCATCTCCTCCAACTGAGTGGTCCGTAATGATAGCTCACTATTATTTCTCAAGACTCTGGTGAGCTGGGAAGTGATGACACTTTGTTTTTGGTGTGCAGGGTGGAAGCTTCTGGCATCTAATAAGGAGTTGCGGTCCGTGGGTTTAGTGTACAAGGATGTACCGAACCGCAATTTGCCTGATTCATCCACCTTGAACACATTCAAATCAAGAAAATGTACACAATTTAAATCAAATTCAAGCTTAAAACGTATAGGAGACTCCATAAGGTTCAAATGTGACACCCACTCACGCAAAGGTGATTCACTACCCCTCCAGATGAGAAACACGTCATCAATATAGCGTGTATAATATTTCACCATGGGGTTCTCAAAAGGCTTCATGAGTTCACGTTCATACCATGCCATGAAGATATTGGCGTAAGTGGGTGCCACATTCGAACCCATGGCAGTCCCTGAAATCTGTAAATAATAACTTTCCTCAAACTTAAAATAATTTTTGTCCAAACAAAATGATAACAATGTGCAGAGGAATTCAATAGATGGTCCAAGGTAATTGGCATTGCCTGTCACCATGGACCTGACAGCCTCCACCCCACCCGCGTGGGGAATCACCGTGTAGAGGCTGTCAACATCCATGGTGACCAGAATGTCATCCTGTTGAAGATCAGAGTAATCTCTCAAGATTTTCAAGAGACTCGGTGAGTCCTGCAAATAAGCATCTGTGTTCTTAACCACACTCTGAAGATGTGAGTCAATATAGATGGCTATGTTGGTAAGTATAGACCCCCGGGCAGATACAATAGGCCTGCCCGGTGGGTTCACCAAGGTCTTATGGACCTTTGGGAGAAGGTATAGTGTGGGCACAACCGGATAGTCAGTAGTGAGAAATGCATATTCCTTTTCACTCAAATGGCCAGCCATGAGGCCATTTTGAAGGAAGGAATCGATGACAGACTTATAGATAGATGTAGGGTTGCTTTTTAATTTGACATAAGTATTCACATCGGCCAGTTGTCTAAAGGCCTCCTGTCGGTAGTCAGTGTAGTCAAGGATAACTATAGAACCCCCCTTATCCGCAGGGCGGATGATAATTGAGGTTTCATTACCTAGTTCAGTGAGAGCTTTTTGTTCAGCTAACGTTAAATTAGAATAAAGACGTGTGGGAGTGTTTTCTGTCAAATTGCTGGTTAGTACCCTCGTGTAGCTCCTAATTGATGTGTGTGTGTGTTAGGAGGCTCAAACGTAGATTTTTTCTTAAAGCCTTCACTCAGTGGGGTCTGTGCTCTAAAGTGATCCTTTAACTTGAGTTGGCGTTGGAATCTATGAATATCAACTAATTGTTCAAATTTATCTGGTTTTGGGGTAGGTATAAATGACAATCCATGATTAAGCAGAGACCGTTCAGCACTACTGAGCGGTCTACTGCTAAGATTGAATATAACATCTATTTCTTGCGAATCTGTTTTAGATTTTGGTTTGTACCCCCCCCCCCCCCCCGCCTGGTTTTGCATTTTTTTGCCCTCTTTTGTCTTGGGGCATTGGTGGGGGTTTCGCAGTTGAGCGAGTACTCACCCCTAAAAAATGTTCAGATTGATTGACTTGTGCAGGGGTGTGATCATTGCTAGTACTGGCCTCAGTGCCAGAGGAATCACCCCCACTGCTATCTACAATGCTTAATGTGTTTCTAGATCTAAGATTTCTACGCCGTCTATATGTACCATCCTCTTTACCATATAGCCATCTATATACCCTCCTTTCTCTATAATCATTCTCAACGTTATTGAGTTTCTTATTTTTGAAATTAATCAAATCAGTGCGATACTTATTTACAAGGCCATCGAGCTTGGTGACCCACTCCTGGCTAGTATCATTAGTCAGAATGTGGATGCTCTGCTCTTTGATGGTGTCCAATTCTGCCTTGATTTTTGCCTCTAATCTGGTGACCTCCTCGATCACTAAAAGGATCAAGTCATAAGAGCATTTATTTAATATTGAACACCACCTTTTACAGAACTCCACATTCTGTCTACCCAGGGTCGGTATATTTTTAACACGAAAGCCCCTGGGAATGAATTTTTTCCTAGAGTAACTAGAAAGAAAAACAGCGTGTAAATGGTAATCTATTTCTTTTCTACGCAAATTAAGCATTTTATGATAAACATTAATTGGTGTCTCACCACCCAGCTCACTCAGGTCCTCAGGGATGAGAATCCTATCCGCGTCTTCATCTGTGAATGCTAGAGGATCCGTATTGAAATCATCCTCCAGCTGAGAATATTCAGGTATGCCAGCAGCCTCAGCCATCATCAGTATAGGGGTAAATGTAAAAACAAAATGATAACTCCAAGAGCATCAACAGGATAGTAAGCGTGTGATACCAAAGCAAAGTCCACTAGATACAGTGTATAGATAATGGGAGTGCTTAATCCCTAATGCCAAAAGCCAATGCTAACGTTTCGGCACCAATATGTGCCTTTGTCAAATGTCAACATGTAACCAAACGAATATGCAGCACACTTAAAATCAATATGACACACGGTTAAAAACATACCCCTTTTAAAGATGTAAGCAAACTATTGCCGCCATGTTTCCACTCACGTCTTCCCATCAATGGCAATGACGTCACGTACGCACGCTACGTGCCTAGCGTGATGACGAGTGGGGAGTGACTTAGTCACGCGTATAGACTACTATCAGAGATTTCTGTGTATAAGTCACTCCCCACTCTGACGCGTGTGGCTTCCCGACGTCGCTATGGCAACGCCGTGCCATGCGTCATCACGCTAGGCACGTAGCGTGCGTACGTGACGTCATTGCCATTGATGGGAAGACGTGAGTGGAAACATGGCGGCAATAGTTTGCTTACATCTTTAAAAGGGGTATGTTTTTAACCGTGTGTCATATTGATTTTAAGTGTGCTGCATATTCGTTTGGTTACATGTTGACATTTGACAAAGGCACATATTGGTGCCGAAACGTTATGTCTTTTTAATGATTTCTAAATAAATTGTTACATTTTAACAAGACCAGTGAGTGCCTGCATTCTGTGGACGTTGTGGATTATTTTCAGCAGAGCACCGTGGCATTCAACAAATGGTGAGATTGTGCTTTCCCTCTATGGAACTGTGCATTGGCTTTTGGCATTAGGGATTAAGCACTCCCATTATCTATACACTGTATCTAGTGGACTTTGCTTTGGTATCACACGCTTACTATCCTGTTGATGCTCTTGGAGTTATTTTGTTTTTACATTTACCCCTATACTGATGATGGCTGAGGCTGCTGGCATACCTGAATATTCTCAGCTGGAGGATGATTTCAATACGGATCCTCTAGCATTCACAGATGAAGACGCGGATAGGATTCTCATCCCTGAGGACCTGAGTGAGCTAGGTGGTGAGACACCAATTAATGTTTATCATAGAATGCTTAATTTGCGTAGAAAAGAAATAGATTACCATTTACACGCTGTTTTTCTTTCTAGTTACTTTAGGAAAAAATTCATTCCCAGGGGCTTTCGTGTTAAAAATATACCGACCCTGGGTAGACAGAATGTGGAGTTCTGTAAAAGGTGGTGTTCAATATTAAATAAATGCTCTTATGACTTGATCCTTTTAGTGATCGAGGAGGTCACCAGATTAGAGGCAAAAATCAAGGCAGAATTGGACACCATCAAAGAGCAGAGCATCCACATTCTGACTAATGATACTAGCCAGGAGTGGGTCACCAAGCTCGATGGCCTTGTAAATAAGTATCGCACTGATTTGATTAATTTCAAAAATAAGAAACTCAATAACGTTGAGAATGATTATAGAGAAAGGAGGGTATATAGATGGCTATATGGTAAAGAGGATGGTACATATAGACGGCGTAGAAATCTTAGATCTAGAAACACATTAAGCATTGTAGACAGCAGTGGGGGTGATTCCTCTGGCACTGAGGCCAGTACTAGCAATGATCACACCCCTGCACAAGTCAATCAATCTGAACATTTTTTAGGGGTGAGTACTCGCTCAACTGCGAAACCCCCACCAATGCCCCAAGACAAAAGAGGGCAAAAAAATGCAAAACCAGGCGGGGGGGGGTACAAACCAAAATCTAAAACAGATTCGCAAGAAATAGATGTTATATTCAATCTTAGCAGTAGACCGCTCAGTAGTGCTGAACGGTCTCTGCTTAATCATGGATTGTCATTTATACCTACCCCAAAACCAGATAAATTTGAACAATTAGTTTATATTCATAGATTCCAACGCCAACTCAAGTTAAAGGATCACTTTAGAGAACAGACCCCACTGAGTGAAGGCTTTAAGAAAAAATCTACGTTTGAGCCTCCTAACACACACACATCAATTAGGAGCTACACAAGGGTACTAACCAGCAATTTGACAGAAAACACTCCCACACGTCTTTATTCTAATTTAACGTTAGCTGAACAAAAAGCTCTCACTGAACTAGGTAATGACACCTCAATTATCATCCGCCCTGCGGATAAGGGGGGTTCTATAGTTATCCTTGACTACACTGACTACCGACAGGAGGCCTTTAGACAACTGGCCGATGTGAATACTTATGTCAAATTAAAAAGCAACCCTACATCTATCTATAAGTCTGTCATCGATTCCTTCCTTCAAAATGGCCTCATGGCTGGCCATTTGAGTGAAAAGGAATATGCATTTCTCACTACTGACTATCCGGTTGTGCCCACACTATACCTTCTCCCAAAGGTCCATAAGACCTTGGTGAACCCACCGGGCAGGCCTATTGTATCTGCCCGGGGGTCTATACTTACCAACATAGCCATCTATATTGACTCACATCTTCAGAGTGTGGTTAAGAACACAGATGCTTATTTGCAGGACTCACCGAGTCTCTTGAAAATCTTGAGAGATTACTCTGATCTTCAACAGGATGACATTCTGGTCACCATGGATGTTGACAGCCTCTACACGGTGATTCCCCACGCGGGTGGGGTGGAGGCTGTCAGGTCCATGGTGACAGGCAATGCCAATTACCTTGGACCATCTATTGAATTCCTCTGCACATTGTTATCATTTTGTTTGGACAAAAATTATTTTAAGTTTGAGGAAAGTTATTATTTACAGATTTCAGGGACTGCCATGGGTTCGAATGTGGCACCCACTTACGCCAATATCTTCATGGCATGGTATGAACGTGAACTCATGAAGCCTTTTGAGAACCCCATGGTGAAATATTATACACGCTATATTGATGACGTGTTTCTCATCTGGAGGGGTAGTGAATCATCTTTGCGTGAGTGGGTGTCACATTTGAACCTTATGGAGTCTCCTATACGTTTTAAGCTCGAATTTGATTTAAATTGTGTACATTTTCTTGATTTGAATGTGTTCAAGGTGGATGAATCAGGCAAATTGCGGTTCGGTACATCCTTGTACACTAAACCCACGGACCGCAACTCCTTATTAGATGCCAGAAGCTTCCACCCTGCACACCAAAAACAAAGTGTCATCACTTCCCAGCTCACCAGAGTCTTGAGAAATAATAGTGAGCTATCATTACGGACCACTCAGTTGGAGGAGATGGGCAAAAAATTGAGTAACAGAGGGTATGCCAGGGCTGAAATGATCAAGACACAAGAGAGGTTGTGTATGGATGGCCCCAAAGAACAGTGCAAAACCAAACGCGAACAGCTAAACCTGGTCACCACCTATACACCTGGTAATGAAAAGTTGACAGGAGCAGTGCGTAAACACTGGCCGGTCGTGGAGACTGATCCAACGCTACCTTTTCGGAATATGCCACCTCCGCGATTGGTCTATCGCAGAGCCAAAAATCTCAGGGACCATTTAGTTAAATCGGATCCTATTAAACACTACCACAAGGAATCGTGGCTTAAAACCTCCAAAATGGGATGTTTTCCCTGTGGCAATTGCACCACATGCAATAGCATGATCCGGGGTAATTCGTTCCAGCACCCACATTCAAACAAGAGGTACAAGATTAACCATCTACAACACAAATACAGTGGCACCACACCGGCAACCTTTTCTGAGTTTCAATTAGTTGACATGCAATATATTCATGTCTTATTATTTATTGTAAAAGAAAAGTTGGTGCTGTGCAGTTTGTAATATATTGGACACAAGAGAGGAAAGAACCTCTCGAAAGACTGCACTTATAGCACTCTATGCCTGGACTGATAGTGGAGAAAATTGGGAAATTAAAATATAACTTATTTAGTATATTAAAATAAAACACTCAATTTAAAAACAACCAAAGAATTGGTAGCCTTTCCTAAATATTAGATAAGCCTTTGACGTGTCAAAAGTATAAGGAAGGAAATTGTATAGGATGGTAACTAATTAAGTGTATGTGCTGGTTAGGGAGGATTAGTATAGCAGTATCAGATACAATGTATATATAGGTGATAAATTAAGTTAATTTATGGTGGGAGTCCTCCTAAGTAGTGGTATGATACCACTAGATGTAGCACCTAAATGATAATAGAAACAAAACAGAGCAAATTAGTTTAATCGTTTATTGGATTTTGAGAGTTCTTCTCTGTTTTATGTTAGAGGACATGGTTATACTTTTGTGTGTTTTACGTTTATTTTGTCACATTAGTGATACTCAGAAAATGTTCTGGAAATAATATACATAGTTCTGTGATATCACTTTATTACTCCATATAATAGCACGTACAAATTAGTGCTTACTTCAGTCGATAAGTGATATGATTGTGGAACCTTGTATACTGTCACTTCTTAGTTGTTTCCTATATATGTTGTCATATGATGTCCTAATTTTACATAAGTATCTTAGTGACTACTACGTAGTGTGGATTCCCATGTACTGTAATTAGATATCACACTCTTATCAGTGTTGGGTATCTTTGTTTTAATATCGAGTTACTTAGATGTTGTTTTTAAATAAATATTGTATTATATAAGTTGTAAAACAGGTCGTTCACATGTAGTTTTTGTGACCATAATATAGTTGGTAGACATGAAATATCCTTAATTGTAAGCAAGTGTTTAATATCTTTACTGTGTATATCACTTTAAATGTATAAACATCAGTGGATGAACTGATTCGTTCAAGTATTATAATGGCTGTGTATGTCACTTTAAATATATTTGCATAAATAGATGAACTGAATTGTTCAAATCTAATAAGAATGCATATGTAAGTTATTAGATTCACATACAAGGTGCAGCATGTGGCAGGATAGATAGCTCATATGCCACTAGATATATTGTTTTGAACATGCCAATATACATGTATTAATACTGTGCAGATAGTCAGTTCAAATGACTGTTGCCGGAGTATATCCGGTTTGAGTTTACAGTCAGTAAAATATTTTAGCTTATTATACCAATTGTTTAGTCTTCATATATTATTCACAGATGTGAGCTGTTCTGTTTATATATAATAGTTATGGTCAAAGGATTTGTTTCTAATAGCTACCAACAAGTTTGACAGCACGCTAGCGTTTTCTCTGATAATGAGTCACTGATAGTCAACAAACCTAAGGCTCGGATATTACCTCCTCACAAAATTAGTTATAGATATACAGCTTTAAAATAGCTGTTGTACAGCACTCTTAGTTATCAAAGGTATATAACATTTCGTTTGTAGTAATGTAGTGATAACTAAGTAAATAGTGATGTATACAGCATTGTGAGATAATGTTAAAGTAATTCTTAATATCACTAAGATTCTATAATCTCCTATACTGGCTACCATTTCTGAGGTAAAGTTTTAAAATTTCTATAGAGCTCCCCTAAGCTCTACAACCCCCTGACCGGTTTCGCCCGTATCTGGCTTTTTCAAAGGCGGCGAGCCGCCGGAAGTTAGAAAATATAAACGGGTTGAGGACCCGGTCCCAAGCAAATCTCCTATTTGATTGGGTAGTCTAAGTGTCTGTCAAATCCTTTCCGCCAATCGTGAGACTACTTGGCGATACTGGAGAGAATTAGGCGATCACCAATGTATGGTCCTAATAAGCCTTGGTTACAAATGGATTAGAACTGCTTAGAAGATAAAATAGGATTATATTTGTGACTGTAATATGATTTCTTCTGGATCTTTGTTTGTTCTTTTGGAAATAGGTACATCGTGTTTGCATGGCTTTATTCAATGTAAGATAGTCATCAGTATGTCTATTTGTATTTTTATGGAGAAAATATTTTTGTATATATATATAGCATGTAAAGGTATAAATTGAACATATTGATTTTCCATATGTTTGGGTGTTTTTATTAAAACATAATTTATGCTTACCTGATAAATTCCTTTCTTCTGTAGTGTGATCAGTCCACGGGTCATCATTACTTCTGGGATATTACTCCTCCCCAACAGGAAGTGCAAGAGGATTCACCCAGCAGAGCTGCATATAGCTCCTCCCCTCTACGTCACTCCCAGTCATTCGACCAAGGACCAACGAGAAAGGAAAAGCCAAGGGTGAAGTGGTGACTGGAGTATAAATTAAAAAATATTTACCTGCCTTAAAAACAGGGCGGGCCGTGGACTGATCACACTACAGAAGAAAGGAATTTATCAGGTAAGCATAAATTATGTTTTCTTCTGTTAAGTGTGATCAGTCCACGGGTCATCATTACTTCTGGGATACCAATACCAAAGCAAAAGTACACGGATGACGGGAGGGATAGGCAGGCTCTTTATACAGAAGGAACCACTGCCTGAAGAACCTTTCTCCCAAAAATAGCCTCCGATGAAGCAAAAGTGTCAAATTTGTAAAATTTGGAAAAAGTATGAAGCGAAGACCAAGTTGCAGCCTTGCAAATCTGTTCAACAGAGGCTTCATTCTTGAAGGCCCAAGTGGAAGCCACAGCTCTAGTAGAATGAGCTGTAATTCTTTCAGGAGGCTGCTGTCCAGCAGTCTCATAAGCTAAACGAATTATGCTACGAAGCCAAAAAGAAAGAGAGGTAGCGGAAGCTTTTTGACCTCTCCTCTGCCCAGAGTAAATGACAAACAGAGAAGACGTTTGTCGAAATTCCTTAGTTGCCTGTAAGTAAAATTTTAGAGCACGGACTACATCCAGGTTGTGCAGTAGACGTTCCTTCTTTGAAGAAGGATTTGGGCATAAAGAAGGAACAACAATCTCTTGATTGATATTCCTGTTAGTAACTACCTTAGGTAAGAACCCAGGTTTAGTACGCAGGACTACCTTATCCGAATGAAAAATCAAATAAGGAGAATCACAATGTAAGGCTGATAATTCAGAGACTCTTCGAGCCGAGGAAATAGCCATTAAAAATAGAACTTTCCAAGATAACAACTTTAGATCAATGGAATGAAGGGGTTCAAACGGAACGCCCTGTAAAACATTAAGAACAAGGTTTAAACTCCATGGTGGAGCAACAGTTTTAAACACAGGCTTAATCCTGGCCAAAGCCTGACAAAAAGCCTGGACGTCAGGAACTTCTGACAGACGTTTGTGTAACAGAATGGACAGAGCTGAGATCTGTCCCTTTAATGAACTAGCAGATAAACCCTTTTCTAAACCTTCTTGTAGAAAAGACAATATCCTAGGAATCCTAACCTTACTCCAAGAGTAACCTTTGGATTCACACCAATATAGGTATTTACGCCATATCTTATGGTAAATCTTTCTGGTAACAGGTTTCCTAGCCTGTATTAAGGTATCAATAACTGACTCAGAAAAACCACGTCTTGATAAAATCAAGCGTTCAATTTCCAAGCAGTCAGCTTCAGAGAAGTTAGATTTTGATGTTTGAAGGGACCCTGTATCAGTAGGTCCTGTTTCAGAGGTAGAGACCAAGGTGGACAGGATGACATGTCCACCAGGTCTGCATACCAAGTCCTGCGTGGCCACGCAGGTGCTATTAGAATCACTGATGCTCTCTCTTGTTTGATTCTGGCAATCAATCGAGGAAGCAACGGGAAGGGTGGAAACACGTAAGCCATCCTGAAGTCCCAAGGTGCTGTCAGAGCATCTATCAGGACTGCTCCTGGATCCCTGGATCTGGACCCGTAATGAGGAAGCTTGGCGTTCTGTCGAGACGCCATGAGATCTATCTCTGGTTTGCCCCAACGTCGAAGTATTTGGGCAAAGACCTCCGGATGAAGTTCCCACTCCCCCGGATGAAAAGTCTGACGACTTAAGAAATCCGCCTCCCAGTTCTCCACTCCCGGGATGTGGATTGCTGACAGGTGGCAAGAGTGAGACTCTGCCCAGCGAATTATCTTTGATACTTCCATCATAGCTAGGGAGCTTCTTGTCCCTCCCTGATGGTTGATGTAAGCTACAGTCGTGATGTTGTCCGACTGAAACCTGATGAACCCCCGAGTTGTCAACTGGGGCCAAGCCAGGAGGGCATTGAGAACTGCTCTCAATTCCAGAATGTTTATTGGCAGGAGACTCTCCTCCTGACTCCATTGTCCCTGAGCCTTCAGGGAATTCCAGACGGCACCCCAACCTAGAAGGCTGGCGTCTGTTGTTACAATTGTCCAGTCTGGTCTGCTGAATGGCATCCCCCTGGACAGATGTGGCCGAGAAAGCCACCATAGAAGAGAATTTCTGGTCTCTTGATCCAGATTCAGAGAAGGGGATAAGTCTGAGTAATCCCCATTCCACTGACTTAGCATGCACAGTTGCAGTGGTCTGAGGTGTAAGCGTGCAAAGGGTACTATGTCCATTGCCGCTACCATTAAGCCGATTACCTCCATGCATTGAGCCACTGACGGGTGTTGAATGGAATGAAGGGTGCGGCAAGCACTTTGAAGTCTTGTTAGCCTGTCCTCTGTCAGGTAAATCTTCATTTCTACAGAATCTATAAGAGTCCCCAGGAAGGGAACTCTTGTGAGTGGAACGAGTGAACTTTTCTTTTCGTTCACCTTCCATCCATGTGACCTTAGAAATGCCAGCACTAACTCTGTATGAGACTTGGCAGTTTGAAAGCTTGAAGCTTGTATCAGAATGTCGTCTAGGTATGGAGCTACCGAGATTCCCCGCGGTCTTAGTACCGCCAGAAGAGCACCCAGAACCTTTGTGAAGATTCTTGGAGCTGTAGCCAATCCGAATGGAAGAGCCACAAACTGGTAATGCCTGTCTAGGAAGGCAAACCTTAGGTACCGATAATGATCTTTGTGAATCGGTATGTGAAGGTAAGCATCTTTTAAATCTACAGTGGTCATGTACTGACCCTCTTGGATCATAGGTAAAATTGTCCGAATAGTCTCCATCTTGAACGATGGAACTCTTAAGAATTTGTTTAGGATCTTTAAGTCCAGGATTGGTCTGAAAGTTCCCTCTTTTTTGGGAACCACAAACAGATTTGAGTAAAACCCCTGTCCCTGTTCCGATCGTGGAACTGGATGGATTACTCCCATTAACAAGAGCTCTTGTACGCAGCGTAGAAACGCCTCTTTCTTTGTCTGGATTGTTGACAATCTTGACAGATGAAATCTCTCTCTTGGAGGAGAGTATTTGAAGTCCAGAAGGTATCCCTGAGATATTATCTCTAGCGCCCAGGGATCCTGAACATCTCTTGCCCAAGCCTGGGCGAAGAGAGAAAGTCTGCCCCCCACTAGATCCGATCCCGGATCGGGGGCCCTCAATTCATGCTGTTTTAGGGGCAGCAGCAGGTTTCCTAGTCTGCTTGCCCTTGTTCCAGGACTGGTTAGGTTTCCAGCCTTGTCTGTAGCGAGCAACAGCTCCTTCCTGTTTTGGTGCAGAGGAAGTTGATGCTGCTCCTGCTTTGAAATTACGAAAGGAACGAAAATTAGACTGTCTAGTCTTGGCTTTGGCTTTGTCCTGAGGCAGGGCATGGCCTTTACCTCCTGTAATGTCAGCGATAATCTCTTTCAACCCGGGCCCGAATAAGGTCTGCCCTTTGAAAGGTATATTAAGCAATTTAGACTTAGAAGTAACATCAGCTGACCAGGATTTTAGCCACAGCGCCCTGCGTGCCTGAATGGCGAATCCTGAATTCTTCGCCGTAAGTTTAGTAAGATGTACTACGGCCTCCGAAATGAATGAATTAGCTAGTTTAAGGACTCTAAGCCTGTCCGTAATGTCGTCCAGAGTAGCTGAACCAATGTTCTCTTCCAGAGACTCAATCCAGAATGCCGCTGCAGCCGTGATCGGCGCAATGCATGCAAGGGGTTGCAATATAAAACCTTGTTGAACAAACATTTTCTTAAGGTAACCCTCTAACTTTTTATCCATTGGATCTGAAAAAGCACAGCTATCCTCCACCGGGATAGTGGTACGCTTAGCTAAGGTAGAAACTGCTCCCTCCACCTTAGGGACCGTTTGCCATAAGTCCCTTGTGGTGGCGTCTATTGGAAACATTTTTCTAAATATCGGAGGGGGTGAGAACGGCACACCGGGTCTATCCCACTCCTTAGTAACAATTTCAGTAAGTCTCTTAGGTATAGGAAAAACCTCAGTACTCGTCGGTACCGCAAAATATTTATCCAACCTACACATTTTCTCTGGTATTGCAACTGTGTTACAATCATTCAGAGCCGCTAACACCTCCCCTAGTAATACACGGAGGTTTTCCAGTTTAAATTTAAAATTTGAAATATCTGAATCCAGTCTATTTGGATCAGAACCGTCACCCACAGAATGAAGTTCTCCGTCCTCATGTTCTGCCACCTGTGACGCAGTGTCTGACATGGCCCTAATATTATCAGCGCACTCTGTTCTCACCCCAGAGTGATCACGCTTACCTCTTAGTTCTGGTAATTTAGCCAAAACCTCAGTCATAACAGTAGCCATATCCTGTAATGTGATTTGTAATGGCCGCCCAGATGTACTCGGCGCTACAATATCACGCACCTCCCTCTGAGCGGGAGATGTAGGTACTGACACGTGAGGCGAGTTAGTCGGCATAACTCTCCCCTCGTTGTTTGGTGAAATTTGTTCAATTTGTACAGATTGACTTTTATTTAAAGTAGCATCAATACAGTTAGTACATAAATTTCTATTGGGCTCCACTTTGGCATTGCAACAAATGACACAGGTATCATCCTCTGAATCAGACATGTTTAACACACTAGCAAATAAACTTGCAACTTGGAAATACAATTCAATTAGAATAATATTAAAACGTACTGTGCCTTTAAGAAGCACAGAATATCTATGACAGTTGAAAAATTAATAAATTGAAACAGTTATAGCCTCAATTCTTGTAAACAACACAACTTTAGCAAAGGTTAAATCCCATTAGCAAAGATAACAAATTCTGAAAACAGAAACAAATTACAGAATAAACGTTTTTTATCTCAGTCAAACTATAATTCTCACAGCTCTGCTGAGAGAAATTACCTCCCTCAAAATAAGTTTTGAAGACCCCTGAGCTCTGTAGAGATGAACCGGATCATGCAGGGAATACAATGAGTTGCTGACTGAAATATTTGATGCGTAGTAAAAGCGCCAAAAAACGGCCCCTCCCCCTCACACACAGCAGTGAGGGAGAACAGAAACTATCAGAAAACAGATTAAGCAACTGCCAAGTGGAAAAATAGTGCCCAAACATTTATTCACTCAGTACCTCAGCAAATGAAAACGATTTTACATTCCAGCAAAAACGTTAAACATAATCTCTAGTTATTAAACAGCTTTATGTATTTCTTACAGTGTAATTCTAGTGAAGTACCATTCCCCAGAATACTGAAGTGTAAAGTATACATACATGACATTATATCGGTATGGCAGGATTTTCTCATCAATTCCATTGTCAGAAAACATAATTTATGCTTACCTGATAAATTCCTTTCTTCTGTTGTGTGATCAGTCCACGGGTCATCATTACTTCTGGGATATAACTCCTCCCCAACAGGAAATGCAAGAGGATTCACCCAGCAGAGCTGCATATAGCTCCTCCCCTCTACGTCACTCCCAGTCATTCGACCAAGAATCAACGAGAAAGGAGAAACCAAGGGTGAAGAGGTGACTGGAGTATAATTTAAAAGATATTTACCTGCCTTAAAAAACAGGGCGGGCCGTGGACTGATCACACAACAGAAGAAAGGAATTTATCAGGTAAGCATAAATTATGTTTTCTTCTGTTATGTGTGATCAGTCCACGGGTCATCATTACTTCTGGGATACCAATACCAAAGCAAAAGTACACGGATGACGGGAGGGATAGGCAGGCTCATTATACAGAAGGAACCACTGCCTGAAGAACCTTTCTCCCAAAAATAGCCTCCGAAGAAGCAAAAGTGTCAAATTTGTAAAATTTGGAAAAAGTAAGAAGCGAAGACCAAGTTGCAGCCTTGCAAATCTGTTCAACAGAGGCCTCATTCTTAAAGGCCCAAGTGGAAGCCACAGCTCTAGTAGAATGAGCTGTAATTCTTTCAGGAGGCTGCTGTCCAGCAGTCTCATAGGCTAAACGAATTATGCTACGAAGCCAGAAGGAGAGAGAGGTAGCCGAAGCCTTATGACCTCTCCTCTGACCAGAGTACACGACAAACAGGGAAGACGTTTGTCGAAAATCCTTAGTTGCCTGCAAGTAGAACTTGAGGGCACGAACTACATCCAGATTGTGTAGAAGACGTTCCTTCTTTGAAGAAGGATTCGGACACAGGGAAGGAACCACGATCTCTTGATTGATGTTCCTGTTAGTGACTACCTTAGGTAAGAACCCAGGTTTAGTACGCAGAACTACCTTATCTGAATGAAAAATCAAATAAGGAGAATCACAATGTAAAGCTGATAACTCAGAGACTCTCCGAGCCGAAGAAATAGCCATTAAAAATAACACTTTCCAAGATAACAACTTTATATCAATGGAATGAAGGGGTTCAAACGGAACTCCTTGTAGAACGTTAAGAACAAGGTTTAAACTCCATGGCGGAGCAACAGTTTTAAACACAGGCTTGATTCTAGCTAAAGCCTGACAAAAGGCCTGGACGTCTGGATTTTCTGACAGACGCCTGTGCAACAAGATGGACAGAGCTGAGATCTGTCCCTTTAATGAACTAGCCGATAAACCCTTTTCTAAACCTTCTTGTAGAAAGGACAATATCCTAGGAATCCTAACCTTACTCCAGGAGTAACCTTTGGATTCGCACCAGTATAGGTATTTACGCCATATCTTATGGTAAATCCTTCTGGTAACAGGCTTCCTAGCCTGTATCAGGGTATCAATAACCGACTCAGAAAAACCACGTTTTGATAAAATCAAGCGTTCAATTTCCAAGCAGTCAGCTTCAGAGAAGTTAGATTTTGATGTTTGAATGGACCCTGTATCAGAAGGTCCTGTCTTAGAGGTAGAGACCAAGGCGGACAGGATGACATGTCCACTAGATCTGCATACCAAGTCCTGCGTGGCCATGCAGGCGCTATTAGAATCACTGATGCTCTCTCCTGTTTGATTTTGGCAATCAATCGAGGAAGCAGCGGGAAGGGTGGAAACACATAAGCCATCCCGAAGTTCCAAGGTGCTGTCAAAGCATCTATCAGAACCGCTCCCGGATCCCTGGATCTGGACCCGTAGCGAGGAAGTTTGGCGTTCTGGCGAGACGCCATGAGATCTATCTCTGGTTTGCCCCAACGTCGAAGTATTTGGGCAAAGACCTCCGGATGAAGTTCCCACTCCCCCGGATGAAAAGTCTGGCGACTCAAGAAATCCGCCTCCCAGTTCTCCACTCCCGGGATGTGGATTGCTGACAGGTGGCAAGAGTGAGACTCTGCCCAGCGAATTATCTTTGATACTTCCATCATTGCTAGGGAGCTTCTTGTCCCTCCTTGATGGTTGATGTAAGCTACAGTCGTGATGTTGTCCGACTGAAACCTGATGAACCCCCGAGTTTTTAACTGGGGCCAAGCCAGAAGGGCATTGAGAACTGCTCTCAATTCCAGAATGTTTATTGGTAGGAGACTTTCCTCCTGATTCCATTGTCCCTGAGCCTTCAGAGAATTCCAGACAGCGCCCCAACCTAGTAGGCTGGCGTCTGTTGTTACAATTGTCCAGTCCGGCCTGCTGAATGGCATCCCCCTGGACAGATGTGGCCGAGAAAGCCACCATAGAAGAGAGTTTCTGGTCTCTTGATCCAGATTCAGAGTAGGGGACAAGTCTGAGTAATCCCCATTCCACTGACTCAGCATGCACAATTGCAGCGGTCTGAGATGTAGACGTGCAAAGGGTACTATGTCCATTGCTGCTACCATTAAGCCGATCACCTCCATGCATTGAGCTACTGACGGGAGTTGAATGGAATGAAGGACACGGCATGCATTTAGAAGCTTTGTTAATCTGTCTTCTGTCAGATAAATCTTCATTTCTACAGAATCTATAAGAGTCCCCAAGAATGGAACTCTTGTGAGAGGAAAGAGAGAACTCTTCTTTTCGTTCACTTTCCATCCATGGGACCTTAGAAATGCCAGAACTAACTCTGTATGAGACTTGGCAGTTTGAAAGCTTGAAGCTTGTATCAGAATGTCGTCTAGGTACGGAGCTACCGAAATTCCTCGCGGTCTTAGTACCGCCAGAAGGGCACCCAGAACCTTTGTGAAGATTCTTGGAGCCGTAGCCAATCCGAATGGAAGAGCTACAAACTGGTAATGCCTGTCTAAGAAGGCAAACCTTAGATACCGGTAATGATCTTTGTGAATCGGTATGTGAAGGTAAGCATCCTTTAAATCCACTGTGGTCATGTACTGACCCTTTTGGATCATGGGTAAGATTGTCCGAATAGTTTCCATTTTGAACGATGGAACTCTTAGGAATTTGTTTAGGATCTTTAAATCCAAGATTGGCCTGAAAGTTCCCTCTTTTTTGGGAACCACAAACAGGTTTGAGTAAAACCCTTGTCCTTGTTCCGACCGCGGAACCGGATGGATCACTCCCATTAATAACAGATCTTGTACACAGCGTAGAAACGCTTCTTTCTTTATCTGGTTTGTTGACAACCTTGACAGATGAAATCTCCCTCTTGGGGGAGAGAATTTGAAGTCTAGAAGGTATCCCTGAGATATGATCTCTAGCGCCCAGGGATCCTGAACATCTCTTGCCCAAGCCTGGGCGAAGAGAGAGAGTCTGCCCCCCACTAGATCCGGTCCCGGATCGGGGGCCCTCGATTCATGCTGTCTTAGGGGCAGCAGCAGGTTTCCTGGCCTGTTTGCCCTTGTTCCAGGACTGGTTAGGTTTCCAGCCTTGTCTGTAACGAGCAACGGCTCCTTCCTGTTTTGGTGCAGTGGAAGTTGGTGCTGCTCCTGCTTTGAAATTCCGAAAGGGACGAAAATTAGACTGTCTAGCCTTAGCTTTGGCTTTGTCTTGAGGTAGGGCGTGGCCCTTACCTCCTGTAATGTCAGCGATAATTTCTTTCAAACCGGGCCCAAATAAAGTTTGCCCCTTGAAAGGTATATTAAGTAATTTGGACTTAGAAGTTACATCAGCTGACCAGGATTTTAGCCACAGCGCCCTACGTGCCTGAATGGCGAATCCTGAGTTCTTAGCCGTAAGTTTGGTTAAATGTACTACGGCCTCCGAAATGAATGAATTAGCTAGTTTAAGGACTCTAAGCCTGTCCGTAATGTCGTCCAGCGTAGCTGAACTAAGGTTCTCTTCCAGAGACTCCATCCAAAATGCTGCCGCAGCCGTAATCGGCGCGATGCATGCAAGGGGTTGCAATATAAAACCTTGTTGAACAAACACTTTCTTAAGGTAACCCTCTAATTTTTTATCCATCGGATCTGAAAAAGCACAGCTATCCTCCACCGGGATAGTGGTACGCTTAGCTAAAGTAGAAACTGCTCCCTCCACCTTAGGGACCGTTTGCCATAAGTCCCGTGTGGTGGCGTCTATTGGAAACATCTTTCTAAATATTGGAGGGGGTGAGAACGGCACACCGGGTCTATCCCACTCCTTAGTAACAATTTCAGTTAGTCTCTTAGGTATAGGAAAAACGTCAGTACTCGCCGGTACCGCAAAGTATTTATCCAACCTACACAATTTCTCTGGTATTGCAACAGTGTTACAATCATTAAGAGCCGCTAAAACCTCCCCTAGTAATACACGGAGGTTCTCCAATTTAAATTTAAAATTTGAAATATCTGAATCCAATCTGTTTGGATCAGAACCGTCACCCACAGAATGAAGCTCTCCGTCCTCATGCTCTGCAAGCTGTGACGCAGTATCAGACATGGCTCTAGTATTATCAGCGCACTCTGTTCTCACCCCAGAGTGATCACGCTTGCCCCTTAGTTCTGGTAATTTAGCCAAAACTTCAGTCATAACAGTAGCCATATCTTGTAATGTTATCTGTAATGGCCGCCCAGATGTACTAGGAGTCACAATATCACGCACCTCCCGGGCGGGAGATGCAGGTACTGACACGTGAGGCGAGTTAGTCGGCATAACTCTCCCCTCGCTGTTTGGTGAAATTTGTTCAATTTGTACAGATTGGCTTTTATTTAAAGTAGCATCAATACAGTTAGTACATAAATTTCTATTGGGCTCCACCTTGGCATTGGAACAAATGACACAGGTATCTTCCTCTGAATCAGACATGTTTAACACACTAGCAAATAAACTTGCAACTTGGTTACAATCTTATTTAACAAAAACGTACTGTGCCTCAAAGAAGCACTAAACGATTAAATGACAGTTGAAATAATGAACTGAAAAAACTGTTATAGCATCAATCCTTGAAAACAACACAACTTTTAGCAAAGGTTTGTTCCCATTAGTAAAGTAACAATAATTAAATTTGAAACGTAAAAATTACAGAGCAACGTTTTTAATCACAGTCAAAATATAAGTCTCACAGCTCTGCTGAGAGAATCTACCTCCCTTCAAAGAAGTTTGAAGACCCCTGAGTTCTGTTAGAGATGAACCGGATCATGCAGGAAATACAAGAGTAACTGACTGGAAATTTTTGATGCGTAGCAAAGAGCGCCAAAAACGGCCCCTCCCCCTCACACACAGCAGTGAGAGAGAAACGAAACTGTCACAATTAAAACAAGCAACTGCCAAGTGGAAAAATAAAGCCCAAACATTTATTCACTCAGTACCTCAGAAAATGCAAACGATTCTACATTCCAGCAAAAACGTTTAACATAATAAATACCTATTAAAAGGTTTAATGTACTTTTTACAGAGTAATTCCAGTGAAGTACCATCCCCAGAATACTGAAGTGTAGAGTATACATACATGTCATTATAACGGTATGGCAGGATTTTCTCATCAATTCCATTCAGAAAATAAAAACATAATTTATGCTTACCTGATAAATTCCTTTCTTCTGTTGTGTGATCAGTCCACGGGTCATCATTACTTCTGGGATATAACTCCTCCCCAACAGGAAATGCAAGAGGATTCACCCAGCAGAGCCGCATATAGCTCCTCCCCTCTACGTCAGTCCCAGTCATTCGACCAAGAATCAACGAGAAAGGAGTAACCAAGGGTGAAGTGGTGACTGGAGTATAATTTAAAAGATATTTACCTGCCTTAAAACAGGGCGGGCCGTGGACTGATCACACAACAGAAGAAAGGAATTTATCAGGTAAGCATAAATTATGTTTTCTTCTGTTATGTGTGATCAGTCCACGGGTCATCATTACTTCTGGGATACCAATACCAAAGCAAAAGTACACGGATGACGGGAGGGATAGGCAGGCTCATTATACAGAAGGAACCACTGCCTGAAGAACCTTTCTCCCAAAAATAGCCTCCGAAGAAGCAAAAGTATCAAATTTGTAAAATTTGGAAAAAGTATGAAGCGAAGACCAAGTTGCAGCCTTGCAAATCTGTTCAACAGAGGCCTCATTCTTAAAGGCCCAAGTGGAAGCCACAGCTCTAGTGGAGTGAGCTGTAATTCTTTCAGGAGGCTGCTGTCCAGCAGTCTCATAGGCTAAACGTATTATGCTACGAAGCCAAAAAGAGAGAGAGGTAGCAGAAGCTTTTTGACCTCTCCTCTGTCCAGAATAAACGACAAACAGGGAAGAAGTTTGGCGAAAATCTTTAGTTGCCTGCAAGTAGAACTTGAGGGCACGAACTACATCCAGATTGTGTAGAAGACGTTCCTTCTTTGAAGAAGGATTTGGACACAAGGATGGAACAACAATCTCTTGATTGATATTCCTGTTAGTGACTACCTTAGGTAAGAACCCAGGTTTAGTACGCAGAACTACCTTGTCTGAGTGAAAAATCAGATAAGGAGAATCACAATGTAAGGCTGATAACTCAGAGACTCTTCGAGCCGAGGAAATAGCCATTAAAAACAGAACTTTCCAAGATAACAATTTTATATCAATGGAATGAAGGGGTTCAAACGGAACACCCTGTAAAACGTTAAGAACTAAGTTTAAACTCCATGGCGGAGCAACAGCTTTAAACACAGGCTTGATCCTAGCTAAAGCCTGACAAAAGGCCTGGACGTCTGGATTTTCTGACAGACGCCTGTGTAACAAGATGGACAGAGCTGAAATCTGTCCCTTTAATGAACTAGCTGATAAACCCTTTTCTAAACCTTCTTGTAGAAAGGACAATATCCTAGGGATCCTAACCTTACTCCAGGAGAAACGTTTGGATTCGCACCAGTATAGGTATTTACGCCATATTTTATGGTAAATCTTTCTGGTAACAGGCTTCCTAGCCTGTATCAGGGTATCAATAACCGACTCAGAAAAACCACGTTTTGATAAAATCAAGCGTTCAATTTCCAAGCAGTCAGCTTCAGAGAAGTTAGATTTTGATGTTTGAATGGACCCTGTATCAGAAGGTCCTGTCTTAGAGGTAGAGACCAAGGCGGACAGGATGACATGTCCACTAGATCTGCATACCAAGTCCTGCGTGGCCATGCAGGCGCTATTAGAATCACTGATGCTCTCTCCTGTTTGATTTTGGCAATCAATCGAGGAAGCAGCGGGAAGGGTGGAAACACATAAGCCATCCCGAAGTTCCAAGGTGCTGTTAAAGCATCTATCAGAACCGCTCCCGGATCCCTGGATCTGGACCCGTAGTGAGGAAGTTTGGCGTTCTGGCGAGACGCCATGAGATCTATCTCTGGTTTGCCCCAACGTCGAAGTATTTGGGCAAAGACCTCCGGATGAAGTTCCCACTCCCCCGGATGAAAAGTCTGGCGACTCAAAAAATCCGCCTCCCAGTTCTCCACTCCCGGGATGTGGATTGCTGACAGGTGGCAAGAGTGAGACTCTGCCCAGCGAATTATCTTTGATACTTCCATCATTGCTAGGGAGCTTCTTGTCCCTCCCTGATGGTTGATGTAAGCTACAGTCGTGATGTTGTCCGACTGAAACCTGATGAACCCCCGAGTTGTCAACTGGGGCCAAGCCAGGAGGGCATTGAGAACTGCTCTCAATTCCAGAATGTTTATTGGTAGGAGACTCTCCTCCTGATTCCATAGTCCCTGAGCCTTCAGAGAATTCCAGACAGCGCCCCAACCTAGTAGGCTGGCGTCTGTTGTTACAATTGTCCAGTCTGGCCTGCTGAATGGCATCCCCCTGGACAGGTGTGGCCGATAAAGCCACCATAGAAGAGAATTTCTGGTCTCTTGATTCAGATTCAGAGTAGGGGACAAATCTGAGTAATCCCCATTCCACTGACTTAGCATGCACAATTGCAGCGGTCTGAGGTGTAGGCGTGCAAAAGGTACTATGTCCATTGCCGCTACCATTAAGCCGATCACCTCCATGCATTGAGCTACTGACGGGTGTTGAATGGAATGAAGGACACGGCATGCATTTAGAAGCTTTGTTAACCTGTCTTCTGTCAGGTAAATCTTCATTTCTACAGAATCTATAAGAGTCCCCAAGAATGGAACTCTTGTGAGAGGAAAAAGAGAACTCTTCTTTTCGTTCACTTTCCATCCATGCGACCTTAGAAATGCCAGAACTAACTCTGTATGAGACTTGGCAGTTTGAAAGCTTGAAGCTTGTATTAGAATGTCGTCTAGATACGGAGCTACCGAAATCCCTCGCGGTCTTAGTACCGCCAGAAGGGCACCCAGAACCTTTGTGAAGATTCTTGGAGCCGTAGCCAATCCGAATGGAAGAGCTACAAACTGGTAGTGCCTGTCTAAGAAGGCAAACCTTAGATACCGGTGATGATCTTTGTGAATCGGTATGTGAAGGTAAGCATCTTTTAAATCCACTGTGGTCATGTACTGACCCTTTTGGATCATGGGTAAGATTGTCCGAATAGTTTCCATTTTGAACGATGGAACTCTTAGGAATTTGTTTAGAATCTTTAAATCTAAGATTGGCCTGAAAGTTCCCTCTTTTTTGGGAACCACAAACAGGTTTGAGTAGAACCCTTGTCCTTGTTCCGACCGCGGAACCGGATGGATCACTCCCATTAATAACAGATCTTGTACACAGCGTAGAAACGCTTCTTTCTTTATCTGGTTTGTTGACAACCTTGACAGATGAAATCTCCCTCTTGGGGGAGATAATTTGAAGTCTAGAAGGTATCCCTGAGATATGATCTCTAGCGCCCAGGGATCCTGAACATCTCTTGCCCAGGCCTGGGCGAAGAGAGAAAGTCTGCCCCCCACTAGATCCGGTCCCGGATCGAGGGCTCTCGGTTCATGCTGTCTTTGGGGCAGCAGCAGGTTTCCTGGCCTGCTTGCCCTTGTTCCAGGACTGGTTAGGTTTCCAGCCTTGCCTGTAACGAGCAACAGCTCCCTCCTGTTTTGGTGCAGTGGAGGTTGATGCTGCTCCTGTTTTGAAATTCCGAAAGGGACGAAAATTAGACTGTCTAGCCTTAGCTTTGGCTTTGTCTTGAGGTAGGGCGTGGCCCTTACCTCCTGTAATGTCAGCGATAATTTCTTTCAAACCGGGCCCAAATAAAGACTGCCCCTTGAAAGGTATATTAAGTAATTTGGACTTAGAAGTAACATCAGCTGACCAGGATTTTAGCCACAGCGCCCTACGTGCCTGGATGGCGAATCCTGAGTTCTTAGCCGTAAGTTTGGTTAAATGTACTACGGCCTCCGAAATGAATGAATTAGCTAGTTTAAGGACTCTAAGCCTGTCCGTAATGTCGTCTAGCGTAGATGAACTAAGGTTCTCTTCCAGAGACTCAATCCAAAATGCTGCCGCAGCCGTAATCGGCGCGATACATGCAAGGGGTTGCAATATAAAACCTTGTTGAACAAACATTTTCTTAAGGTAACCCTCTAATTTTTTATCCATTGGATCTGAAAAAGCACAGCTATCCTCCACCGGGATAGTGGTACGCTTAGCTAAAGTAGAAACTGCTCCCTCCACCTTAGGGACCGTTTGCCATAAGTCCCGAGTGGTGGCGTCTATTGGAAACATCTTTCTAAATATTGGAGGGGGTGAGAACGGCACACCGGGTCTATCCCACTCCTTAGTAACAATTTCAGTTAGTCTCTTAGGTATAGGAAAAACGTCAGTACTCGCCGGTACCGCAAAGTATTTATCCAACCTACACAATTTCTCTGGTATTGCAACGGTGTTACAATCATTGAGAGCTGCTAAAACCTCCCCTAGTAATACACGGAGGTTCTCCAATTTAAATTTAAAATTTGAAATATCTGAATCCAATCTGTTTGGATCAGAACCGTCACCCACAGAATGAAGCTCTCCGTCCTCATGCTCTGCAAGCTGTGACGCAGTATCAGACATGGCCCTAGTATTGTCAGCGCACTCTGTTCTCACCCCAGAGTGATCACGCTTGCCTCTTAGCTCTGGTAATTTAGACAAGACTTCAGTCATAACAGTAGCCATATCTTGTAATGTTATCTGTAATGGCCGCCCAGATGTACTAGGCGCCATAATATCACGCACCTCCCGGGCGGGAGATGCAGGTACTGCCGCGCGAGGCGAGTTAGTCGGCATAACTCTCCCCTCGCTGTTTGGTGAAATTTGTTCAAATTGTACAGATTGACTTTTATTTAAAGTAGCATCAATACAGTTAGTACATAAATTTCTATTGGGCTCCACCTTGGCATTGGAACAAATGACACAGATATCTTCCTCTGAGTCAGACATGTTTAACACACTAGCAATAAACTTGCAACTTGGTTATAATCTTTTTTAGCAAAAACGTACTGTGCCTCAAAGAGGTACTAAACGATTAAATGACAGTTGAAATAATGAACTGAAAAACAGTTATAGCATCAAACTTTAAAACAACACAACTTTTAGTAAAGGTTTGTTCCCATTAGTAAAATAACAATAATTAAATTTGACATAAAAAATTACAGAGCAACGTTTTTATTCACAGTCAATATAAAATTCTCACAGCTCTGCTGAGAGAATCTACCTCCCTCCAAAGAAGTTTGAAGACCCCTGAGATCTGTCAGAGATGAACCGGATCATGCAGGAAATATAAGAGTAGCTGACTGGAAATTTTTGATGCGTAGCAAAGAGCGCCAAAAACGGCCCCTCCCCCTCACACACAGCAGTGAAGAGAAACGAAACTGTCACAATTAAAAGCAAACAACTGCCAAGTGGAAAATAATGCCCAAATATTTATTCACTCAGTACCTCAGAAATGTAAACGATTCTACATTCCAGCAAAAACGTTTAACATGATAAATACTTATTAAAAGGATTAGTGACTTTTAACAGAGTAGTTCCGGTGAAATACCATCCCCAGAATACTGAAGTGTATACATACATGTCATTATAACGGTATGGCAGGATTTTCTCATCAATTCCATTCAGAAAATAAAAACTGCTACATACCTCAATGCAGATTCATCTGCCCGCTGTCCCCTGATCTGAAGCTTTTACCTCCCTCAGATGGCCGAGAACAGCAATATGATCTTAACTACTCCGGTTAAAATCATAGTAAAAAACTCTGGTAGATTCTTCCTCAAACTCTGCCAGAGAAGTAATAACACGCTCCGGTGCTATTGTAAAATAACAAACTTTTGATTGAAGTCATAAAAACTAAGTATAATCACCATAGTCCTCTCACACATCCTATCTAGTCGTTGGGTGCAAGAGAATGACTGAGACTGACGTAGAGGGGAGGAGCTATATGCGGCTCTGCTGGGTGAATCCTCTTGCATTTCCTGTTGGGGAGGAGTTATATCCCAGAAGTAATGATGACCCGTGGACTGATCACACATAACAGAAGAAAACTGCTACATACCTCAATGCAGATTCATCTGCCCGCTGTCCCCTGATCTGAAGCTTTTACCTCCCTCAGATGGCCGAGAAACAGCAATATGATCTTAACTACTCCGGTTAAAATCATAGTAAAAACTCTGGTAGATTCTTCTTCAAACTCTGCCAGAGAGGCAATAACACGCTCCGGTGCTATTGTAAAATAACAAACTTTTGATTGAAGTTATAAAAACTAAGTATAATCACCATAGTCCTCTCACACATCCTATCTAGTCGTTGGGTGCAAGAGAATGACTGGGAGTGACGTAGAGGGGAGGAGCTATATGCAGCTCTGCTGGGTGAATCCTCTTGCATTTCCTGTTGGGGAGGAGTTATATCCCAGAAGTAATGATGACCCGTGGACTGATCACACATAACAGAAGAAATAAAAACTGCTACATACCTCTATGCAGATTCATCTGCCCGCTGTCCCCTGATCTGAAGTTTACCTCTCCTCAGATGGCCGAGAAACAGCAATATGATCTTAACTACTCCGGCTAAAATCATAACAAAAACTCTGGTAGATTCTTCTTCAAACTCTGCCAGAGAGATAATAACACACTCCGGTGCTATTTTAAAATAACAAACTTTTGATTGAAGATATAAAACTAAGTATAATCACCATAGTCCTCTCACACATCCTATCTAGTCGTTGGGTGCAAGAGAATGACTGGGAGTGACGTAGAGGGGAGGAGCTATATGCAGCTCTGCTGGGTGAATCCTCTTGCACTTCCTGTTGGGGAGGAGTAATATCCCAGAAGTAATGATGACCCGTGGACTGATCACACTTAACAGAAGAAATATATGATAATGATGGGTAAATCAGATATTTTTGTATGGTGATGATAAAGCAGATAAGAACATTATTTGAAACCTGTTATTATTTGTATATACTTATGTTTTTATAATGTTTATTGTCAAAAATATATATTTTTTATTTTTTAACTTTTTTAAAATAAATTCATTTGTTGCAATTTGGATTTAGCTTTGCACTGTAGAGATTTCTACAATCATCTGCTAATATTGAGTGTATGAACATCTTATTTTAAAATATCATGTTTATAAGTTTTTGTGTTTGGTTTTATATACTCTAATGGTATATATTCATGCATTTGTATCTTAGATATTTTGTCATGGTGTTGTTATATCTAACATGCTGTTACAAGAACCTAATTTTAGGTAATGGTTTCAAATATATATTTATAAAGGTTCTTTTTAGAAGTATTTGTGATGAAGTGTCTTTACTGGAGTGTTTAGTGTTTCAATATATTGAATACATGAAGTTTATATTATATTAATGTGCTGTCTGTGTTGTTACTTGAAAGTGCAGTGAATGGTTGGAGGACCCCTGTATCCTCCTTTGAATTAAATTTTTGACCACAGGGATTGTGTGTGATGGTGATAGGAAAATAATAATTTTACTTCTGGAGGGTATGAGTGTTAGGTGGCATAGTGAATTGTGTAATAGGGTATGTGCTCTATCTCTTGTGTTAGTGTGAGAGTGACAGGGATGGGGGTGTGTGTTTGTGTGTGTGGAGTGCTACAAAATGGTGGGTACATGGATGTGATCCATATAACTCAGCAAGTGAATAGGGAAAATGGGCAGTTGGGGGGGTGCTGAGGGAACAAGTGGTAGGTTGGTGTTACAAATCTCAATGTATGGTTTTGGCTGTGCATTTGTATACTAACTTGTATTATTGGATTCACGGAGAACAATAAGAACTATACAGATAATATCCCTATGTGGCTTCGGTACATAGATGATATCTTCTTCATCTGGGAAGGATCATATCAGGAATTACAAGAATTTATCAACCTACTAAATAATAACAACATTAACATCAAATTAACCCACGAAGCTAACCAACAAAACATCAACTTCCTGGATCTAACCATAGTAAGAGAGTCTGATGGGACCATAAAAACAGATCTTTTCAGAAAATCAACGGCGACCAACAGTCTACTCCACAACAGCAGTGCACATGCGAGTAACACTATGAAAAGTCTCCCTACAGGGGAATTCCTGAGAATCAGGAGAAATTGTTCTGATTTAGACACTTTCCAAAAACGTGCACAAGAACTTGAAAACAGACTATTAGAAAGAGGATATAGCAAAAGAACTATTAAAAAAGCAAAATACAGAGCACAAGAAACCAACAGACAAGAATTGTTAAAGAAGAAATTTAGACCTAAGCGTGATGTTCCCAGACTCATAACTACATACAATTCTCAAAGTACAAAAGTTAATGAAATCTTGAACAAGTATTGGTACATCCTCAAATCAGATCCAACTCTAAAGGATATAATAGGAACAAGACCTTCCATTTCATACAAACGAACTCGTAATATCAAAGACATGATTACTAGCAGTCACCTACAGAGACACAAAACCAGGACAGCATTAGCACCAGGTTCACACAAATGTGGAAACTGTAGTACATGCAAACATATAATCAAATCTGACCATATAATAGACCGTTTCAAAAACAAACATGTCATTAAAGATTATATTAGCTGCCAAACAGAAGGAGTAATATATCTACTCAACTGTAAATGTGAAAAATTTTACGTAGGGATGACGACACGAAAATTAAGAGTGAGAGTAATGGAACATTTACGCAACATCAGAAACGCTGAGAAAGATAAGAAAGATGATAAAACTGACTAGTGTCGCTCAACACTTCCTACAATATCACAAAGCGAATGCTGAAGAACTACAATGCAGAGGAATAGAAAGAATAAGATTGGGCATTAGAGGAGGCAACCTTGAAACTGCTTTACTAAAAAGAGAGAGTAGATGGATATACCTTCTCAACACTGTACAACCATCTGGAATGAACGAAAATAACAACTTTTATGTACATCTCCAAACATAGATCAAAAGTATCAACCAAAATAATGTACCAACACATAGTGAGATGTTGAAGAGATTTTAGAATTTGAACATAAACAATGATCAAGATGATACAAATAGCACAATCACTAACTTTTAGTAAATGATATGGATTGACTTTAAATTTAAATTGACTTACTGTGATACACTACACCAAACCACTATGTATTACAATAAACAATCATCAGCGAATCCAATAATACAAGTTAGTATACAAATGCACAGCCAAAACCATACATTGAGATTTGTAACACCAACCTACCACTTGTTCCCTCAGCACCCCCCCCAACTGCCCATTTTCCCTATTCACTTGCTGAGTTATATGGATCACATCCATGTACCCACCATTTTGTAGCACTCCACACACACAAACACACACCCCCATCCCTGTCACTCTCACACTAACACAAGAGATAGAGCACATACCCTATTACACAATTCACTATGCCACCTAACACTCATACCCTCCAGAAGTAAAATTATTATTTTCCTATCACCATCACACACAATCCCTGTGGTCAAAAATTTAATTCAAAGGAGGATACAGGGGTCCTCCAACCATTCACTGCACTTTCAAGTAACAACACAGACAGCACATTAATATAATATAAACTTCATGTATTCAATATATTGAAGCACTAAACACTCCAGTAAAGACACTTCATCACAAATACTACTAAAAAGAACCTTTATAAATATATATTTGAAACCATTACCTAAAATTAGGTTCTTGTAACAGCATGTTAGATATAACAACACCATGACAAAATATCTAAGATACAAATGCATGAATATATACCATTAGAGTATATAAAACCAAACACAAAAACTTATAAACATGATATTTTAAAATAAGATGTTCATACACTCAATATCAGCAGATGATTGCAGAAATCTCTACAGTGCAAAGCTAAATCCAAATTGCAACAAATGAATTTATTTTAAAAAAGTTATAAAATAAAAAATATATATTTTTGACAATAAACATTATAAAAACATAAGTATATACAAATAATAACAGGTTTCAAATAATGTTCTTATCTGCTTTATCATCACCATACAAAAATATCTGATTTACCCATCATTATCATATATTTAATAAAAACACCCAAACATATGGAAAATCAATATGTTCAATTTATACCTTTACATGCTATATATATACAAAAATATTTTCTCCATAAAAATACAAATAGACATACTGATGACTATTTTACATTGAATAAAGCCATGCAAACACGATGTACCTATTTCCAAAAGAACAAACAAAGATCCAGAAGAAATCATATTACAGTCACAAATATAATCCTATTTTATCTTCTAAGCAGTTCTAATCCATTTGTAACCAAGGCTTATTAGGACCATACATTGGTGATCGCCTAATTCTCTCCAGTATCGCCAAGTAGTCTCACGATTGGCGGAAAGGATTTGACAGACACTTAGACTACCCAATCAAATAGGAGATTTGCTTGGGACCGGGTCCTCAACCCGTTTATATTTTCTAACTTCCGGCGGCTCGCCGCCTTTGAAAAAGCCCGATGTAGAACTTAGGGGAGCTCTATAGAAATTTTAAAACTTTACCTCAGAAATGGTAGCCAGTATAGGAGATTATAGAATCTTAGTGATATTAAGAATTACTTTAACATTATCTCACGATGCTGTATACATCACTATTTACTTAGTTATCACTACATTACTACAAACGAAAATGTTATATACCTTTGATAACTAAGAGTGCTGTACAACAGCTATTTTAAAGCTGTATATCTATAACTAATTTTGTGAGGAGGTAATATCCGAGCCTTAGGTTTGTTGACTATCAGTGACTCATTATCAGAGAAAACGCTAGCGTGCTGTCAAACTTGTTGGTAGCTATTAGAAACAAATCCTTTGACCATAACTATTATATATAAACAGAACAGCTCACATCTGTGAATAATATATGAAGACTAAACAATTGGTATAATAAGCTAAAATATTTTACTGACTGTAAACTCAAACCGGATATACTCCGGCAACAGTCATTTGAACTGACTATCTGCACAGTATTAATACATGTATATTGGCATGTTCAAAACAATATATCTAGTGGCATATGAGCTATCTATCCTGCCACATGCTGCACCTTGTATGTGAATCTAATAACTTACATATGCATTCTTATTAGATTTGAACAATTCAGTTCATCTATTTATGCAAATATATTTAAAGTGACATACACAGCCATTATAATACTTGAACGAATCAGTTCATCCACTGATGTTTATACATTTAAAGTGATATACACAGTAAAGATATTAAACACTTGCTTACAATTAAGGATATTTCATGTCTACCAACTATATTATGGTCACAAAAACTACATGTGAACGACCTGTTTTACAACTTATATAATACAATATTTATTTAAAAACAACATCTAAGTAACTCGATATTCAAACAAAGATACCCAACACTGATAAGAGTGTGATATCTAATTACAGTACATGGGAATCCACACTACGTAGTAGTCACTAAGATACTTATGTAAAATTAGGACATCATATGACAACATATATAGGAAACAACTAAGAAGTGACAGTATACAAGGTTCCACAATCATATCACTTATCGACTGAAGTAAGCACTAATTTGTACGTGCTATTATATGGAGTAATAAAGTGATATCACAGAACTATGTATATTATTTCCAGAACATTTTCTGAGTATCACTAATGTGACAAAATAAACGTAAAACACACAAAAGTATAACCATGTCCTCTAACATAAAACAGAGAAGAACTCTCAAAATCCAATAAACGATTAAACTAATTTGCTCTGTTTTGTTTCTATTATCATTTAGGTGCTACATCTAGTGGTATCATACCACTACTTAGGAGGACTCCCACCATAAATTAACTTAATTTATCACCTATATATACATTGTATCTGATACTGCTATACTAATCCTCCCTAACCAGCACATACACTTAATTAGTTACCATCCTATACAATTTCCTTCCTTATACTTTTGACACGTCAAAGGCTTATCTAATATTTAGGAAAGGCTACCAATTCTTTGGTTGTTTTTAAATTGAGTGTTTTATTTTAATATACTAAATAAGTTATATTTTAATTTCCCAATTTTCTCCACTATCAGTCCAGGCATAGAGTGCTATAAGTGCAGTCTTTCGAGAGGTTCTTTCCTCTCTTGTGTCCACAAGATTAACCATCGTCTGAGTTGCATGAGTAACTTTGTAATATACATGCTGATTTGCCCTTGTTCCAGCGTATATGTGGGTAAGACGATCACCCCCTTCCGTGACAGGATGGCAAACCATTGTGCGCAATTCGTGCTGCATTGAAGTCTGGCGAATCAGATCAGCCAGTGGCACGCCACTGCGTGGCTTTGAAACACTCTGTGTCAAGTATAAGGTCCATGTTAATTGATCATATCCCCCCCATGCCAAGAGGGGGTGATAGGGCCAATAGACTGCTCCAGCTTGAAAGCAGGTGGATCCACAGGTTGGACACATTGGTCCCTAAAGGCCTCAACACCTCACTGGACTTTAGCCCATTCTATTAACATCACACTGAAGAGCCATTGCCCTGGACTTATCTAAAAGGATAGCTCACTATTCACTAAAAAGTTTCTATCCGTACCCCAGGGAGGTATGAGGATATAATGTATATGTAATTGGACATACATGTATCTGATTATGATTATGCTTTTTGCTACATCCATTAATGGCGTGCACCAGGGGTTACAAATCCAATAATGATACATTTAATACTGTTGGTTTTCGCTAGTCCTCATCTGCAATATGTACTATGTATAGTAATGGCAAGATGCCTTGTCTCTTCTTGTGCTGATGTTCTTTGCTGTCTATTCTGGCATTTCGTACCCATTCTCTAAGGATGGCCCTTAGATTGGTCTTTTTCTGAGTTTGACAGTTTTTTGTATCTAGAAATCACACACTAGATCTAATCATCTAACAGATTACGTACTAATATGCCAAGTAATAATATGTTTCTAAACATTATTAATGGTTTGTCTATAAACCGCTATGCCCAAATTCTTAACACGCTTTACATATTGTGGATTGCTTTGGTTGCTGTTAGCAACAATTATACACAGAAATCTCTGATAGTAGTCTATACGCGTGACTAAGTCACTCCCCACTCTGACGCGTGTGGCTTCCCGACGTCGCTATGGCAACGCCATGCGTCATCACGCTAGGCACGTAGCGTGCGTACGTGACGTCATTGCCATTGATGGGAAGACGTGAGTGGAGACATGGCGGCAATAGTTTGCTTACATCTTTAAAAGGGGTATGTTTTTAACCGTGTGTCATATTGATTTTAAAGGGCCATAATACCCAAATGTTTAAACACTTGAAAGTGATGCAGCATAGCTGTAAAAAGCTGATTAGAAAATATCACTTGAACATCTCTATGTAAAAAAGAAAGATATTTTACCTCAAAAGTTCCTCAGTAGCCACCTCCCATTGTAAAGGATTTCTAAGCAGCATTTTAGTGTGTTTGTCCTGGGACATCTGAAGGGACTAGCATCGTGCACTCTCATATTATTTCACCAATCAGGTAAAGGAAGCTTACTATGAAATCTCATGAGAGTTAAGTCAAATCTCATGAGATCACAGTAAGAGTTCATGACCTCAGCACTGCTGATGCTGATTGGCTGCTGTTCATTTCTTAATTTTTTTTAATTTTTTTACCTGCAGCTGGGAGCAGCTGAGTATAACTTTTTACACAGCACTTACTCTGCTGAGCTGAGGAAATTGTGAGGTAAAATATCTTCCTTTTTTACATAGAGATGCTCAGGTGATATTTTCCTGTCAGCTTTTTACAGTTATACTGCATCAGTTTCAAGTGATTTAGCATATGAGTATTATGTCCCTTTAAGTGTGCTGCATATTCGTTTGGTTACATGTTGACATTTGACAAAGGCACATATTGGTGCCGAAACGTTATGTCTTTTTAACGATTTCTAAATAAATTGTTACATTTTAACAAGACCAGTGAGTGCCTGCATTCTGTGGACGTTGTGGATTATTTTCAGCAGAGCACCGTGGCATTCAACAAATGGTGAGATTGTGCTTTCCCTCTATGGAACTATATATATATATATATATATATATATATATATATATATATATATATATATATATATATATATATATATATATATATATATATATATATATATATATAATTCCAAAAGAAGATAATGGCAACAGCACAATTCTTAAAAGACTTCTTTATTTAGAACAACATCAGGATAAAAACATAGCGACGTTTCGAGCCTCTTGTGCCCTTACTCATGCTCGAAACGTCGCTATGTTTTTATTCTGATGTTGTTCTAAATAAAGAAGAAGTTTTTTAAGAAATGTGCTGTTGCCATTATCTTCTTTTGGAATTGTGTATGGGAGGATGGCAGGCCTCCAAGGCAAACGTGCACTTTAAAGGTAAAACTGCAAAAAGCAAAAAGTGATATTCCTTGAGAGAGAAAAGGAAAATAGTGCTGGACTGTTTGCAATATTTGTTATATATCTATATATATATTTTATTTTATAGTCTAGGTGCACCTAGTTTTTTAGACTGACCCATTTGGGCGGGCATCAAGTATATACCATAATATACAGCATTTTATCACACTTGGAAGGTTTCAAAGTATTAGATAATGAGTTATCTCCTTATAGATTTTTAATATTGGCCATTCATTTATACAAGGTTTTTAATAAAGTAAGTTTGTTCTACACCTCTTCTTAGGCGCTTGAATATTTTAGCTAGTGTGATTCATTTCAGGGTGAGCTAGAACACCCTTATATTTGAGGGACAGAAGCAGGTTACCCCAAGCGCTTGAACTCCTTTTTTTGCACTAGAAAAATCTTCATAGACAGAGGTGTCTATGATGGTCCCTAGAAAGGTCAGTCTTGTATGAGGAACTAAAGAGTTCTTTTCTAGATTCACCTTCCACCCGTGTGACCTTAGGAAAGCCACTACCAGGTCCGTGTGTGATTTTGCTAGCTGAAAGGACGGAGCCTGAACTAGGATATCGTCCAGATACGGCGCCACCGCAATGCCTCTTGAACGAAGCACCGCAAGAAGAGACCCCAGAACCTTTGTGAAGATTCTGGGAGCCGTGGCAAGACCGAAAGGAAGAGCCACAAACTGGAAATGCTTGTCTAGAAAGGCAAACCTTAAGAACCTGTGATGATCCTTGTGAATGGGAACATGCAGGTACGCGTCCTGTAAATCTACTGTTGTCATAAACTGACCCTCCTGGATCAAGGGAAGGATGGAACAAATAGTTTCCATCTTGAAGGACGGTACTCTGAGAAACTTGTTTAGACTCTTGAGGTCTAGAATTGGTCTGAAGGTTCCTACCTTCTTGGGAACCACAAAAAGATTGGAATAGAATCACATACCTTGATCTTGAGGTGGAATGGGAACTATCACACCCAGAGCTAAGAGGTCTTCTACACAATGTAAGAACGCCTCTCTTTTTGTCTGGTCTGCAGATAAAATTGAAATTAGAAACCTGCCCCTGGGAAGACAAATTTTTAACTCCAGCTTGTATCCCTGAGACACTATTTCTATAGCCCAGGGATCCTGAACGTCCCAAACCCAGGCTTGAGCGAAAAAAGAAAGTCTGCCCCCTACCAGATCCATTTGTCCCGGATCGGGGGCAAAACCTTCATGCTGTCTTGGAGTCATTGGCCGCCTTCTTGGATTGCTTACCCTTATTCCAAGATTGGACGGGTCTCCAATTAGATTTAGCTTGTTCCTGCTTAGTTGAGAGAAAAGAGAAAGAGAATCCCTTGAATTTGCGAAAGGAAAGAAAATTACTTTGTCTTCCTTTCTGCCTAATCTTTTTGTCCTGAGGGAGAAGGTGACCCTTACCCCCCGTAATGTCAGAAATAATCTCTTTAAGCTCAGGACCAAACAGGGTCTTCCCCTTGTAAGGGACAGCTAGAAGCTTTGACTTAGATGAAACGTCCACAGACCAAGGTTTCAGCCATAAGGCCCTGCGAGCCAAGATTAGAAGCTTGAAATTTTGGCCCCCAACTTAATAACTTGAAGGGTGGCATCCGAAATAAAGGCCTTAGCTAGCTTAAGAGCCTTTATCCTGTCCTGGATCTCGTCCAAGGGAGTTTCTCGCCAGAGTGCAGCAGCCAGAGCATCAAACCAGTAGGCTGCCGCACTCGTGACGGTAGTTATACAGACCGCCGGTTGCCACTGCATACCCTGGTGAACATAAATTTTCTTGAGTAGACCTTCTAATTTTTTGTCCATCGGATCTATAAAAGCACAGCTATCCTCTATAGGTATAGTAGTTCTCTTAGCCAAGGTTGAAACAGCTCCTTCTACTTTAGGAACAGTTTGCAAAACCTCTTTAACTGAGTCAGCTATAGGAAACATCTTCTTGAAAATAGGAGGTGAGAAAGGAATACCAGGTCTCTCCCATTCTCTATTAATAATTTCAGAGGCCTTCTTAGGAACTGGAAAAACATCTGTAAAGGAAGGTACCTCATAATATCTGTCTAATTTGCTAGACTTCGGGGGGACAATCATCACTGTGGAGCCACTATCATCTAGTGTAATTAAAACCTCTCTAAGTAAGGAGACGAAGATGTTACAGTTTAAACCTGAAAAATACCACTTCTGAGTCGGTCAAAGGTAACACCTCCTCCGAATCTGAGATTTCTCCTTCAGATGCCAGAGCAGAAACCTCTTCCTCAGATCTGTGAGAAGAGACTTCTGAGATAGTTACCACAGCATCAGAAACCTCGCTAACTGCAGAAATGGACTTTCTCTTGCAATGGCCCTGCAACATTGGAAAGGCAGACAGAGCATCAGAGATAGTAGTAGACATAAGAGAAGCTAGGTCCTGTAGTGAAATTCCAGAAGGAATTACAGTAGACGTGCAGGGCACTGCTGGTGAGGGCGATAATTTTTGGGACACTTGGGGAGAAAGTTGCTGCAGAAATTGACCCTCATCAGAGGACTCTTGGACAACATCTGTCTGAGAGGAGATTGGCTCAGCAAAAATGTTATCCCTAAAATTCACAGTCCTTTCAATACATGTAGGACAGTAAGGGATTGGTGGTTCAAGACATAAAGCACATGTAACAGCTTGCACCTCATCTTGGTCCATTTTTTCACATAAAATATTGGTATTGAGCAGAAAAAATACTGGGAATAACAATAAAAACATAATTTATGCTTACCTGATAAATTTATTTCTCTTGTGATGTATCGAGTGCACGGATTCATCCATACTTGTGGGATATTCTCCTTCCCTACAGGAAGTGGCAAAGAGAGCACCCACAGCAGAGCTGTCTATATAGCTCCTCCCTTAGCTCCACCCCCCAGTCATTCGACCGAAGGCTAGGAAGAAAAAGGAGAAACTATAGGGTGCAGTGGTGACTGAAGTTTTTTAAATAAAAATATACTGCCTGTCTTAAATAAACAGGGCGGGCCGTGGACTCGATACATCACAAGAGAAATAAATTTATCAGGTAAGCATAAATTATGTTTTCTCTTGTAAGGTGTATCGAGTCCACGGATTCATCCATACTTGTGGGATACAAATACCAAAGCTTTAGGACACGGATGAAGGGAGGGACAAGACAGGTACCTTAAACGGAAGGCACCACTGCTTGTAGAACCTTTCTCCCAAAAATAGCCTCCGAAGAAGCAAAAGTATTGAATTTGTAAAATTTGGAAAAAGTATGAAGCGAAGACCAAGTCGCCGCCTTACAAATCTGTTCAACAGAAGCCTCATTTTTAAAAGCCCATGTGGAAGCCACTGCTCTGGTAGAATGAGCAGTAATTCTTTCAGGAGGCTGCTGGCCAGCAGTCTCATAAGCCAAACGGATGATGCTTTTCAGCCAAAAGGAAAGAGAGGTAGCCGTAGCCTTTTGACCTCTCCATTTACCAGAATAAACAACAAACAATGAAGATGTTTGACGGAAATCTTTAGTTGCTTGTAAGTAGAACTTTAAAGCACGAACCACATCAAGATTGTGCAACAGACGTTCCTTCTTTGATGAAGGATTAGGACACAGTGAAGGAACAACAATCTCCTGATTGATATTCCTATTAGAAACAACCTTAGGAAGAAACCCAGGTTTGGTACGCAAAACCACCTTATCTGCATGGAAAACAAGGTAAGGTGAATCACACTGTAAAGCAGATAACTCAGAAACTCTTTGAGCCAAAGAGATAGCTACTAAAAACAAAACTTTCCAAGATAGACGCTTAATATCTATGGAATGCATAGGTTCAAACGGAACCCCTTGAAGAACTTTAAGAACTAAGTTTAGGCTCCATGGCGGAGCAACAGGTTTAAATACAGGCTTGATCCTAACCAAGGCCTGACTAAACGCTTGACCGTCTGGGACATCTGCCAGACGTTTGTGTAAAAGAATAGACAAAGCAGATATTTGTCCTTTTAAGGAACTAGCTGATAATCCCTTCTCCAATCCTTCTTGGAGAAAGGACAATATTCTAGGAATCCTAATCTTACTCCATGAGTAACCCTTGGATTCACACTAATAAAAATATTTGCGCCAAATCTTTTGCTAGATCTTCCTGGTGACAGGCTTTCTAGCTTGAATCAGGGTATCAATGACCGACTCAGAGAAACCACGCTTTGATAGAATCAGGCGTTCAATCTCCAAGCAGTCAGACGCAGAGAAATTAGATTTGGATGCGTGAATGGACCTTGGATTAGAAGGTCCTGCCTCATTGGCAGAGTCCACGGTGGAACCGATGACATGTCCACTAGGTCTGCATACCAAGTCCTGAGTGGCTACGCAGGTGCTATCAGAATCACTGAAGCTCTCTCCTGCTTGATTCTGGCAACCAGACGTGTGAGGAGAGGAAACAGTGGAAATACATAGGCCAGATTGAAGGACCAGGGTACTGCTAGAGCATCTATCAGTACCGCCTGGGGATCCCGGGACCTGGACCCATAGCGAGGAAGTTTGGCATTCTGACGGGACGCCATCAGATCCAATTCTGGTGTGCCCCATAGCTGAGTCAGCTGGGCAAATACCTCCGGATGGAGCTCCCACTACCCCGGATGAAAAGTCTGATGACTTAGGAAATCCGCCTCCCAGTTCTCTACTCCTGGGATATGGATTGCTGAGAGATGGCAAGAGTGATCCTCCGCCCATCGGATTATTTTGGTTACCTCCATCATTGCTAGAGAACTCCGTGTTCCTCCTTGATGATTGATATAAGCTACAGTCGTGATGTTGTACGACTGAAATCTGATGAATTTGGCCGCAGCAAGTTGAAGCCATGCCTGAAGCGCATTGAATATCGCTCTCAGTTCTAGAATGTTTATCGAGAGGATAGTTTCCTCCTGAGACCATAAGCCTTGTGCTTTCAGGGAGTTCCAGACTGCACCCCAGCCTAGCAGGCTGGCATCTGTCATTACTATGAGCCACTCTGGCCTGCGGAAACACATTCCCTGAGACAGGTGGTCCTGAGACAACCACCAGAGAAGAGAATCACTGGTCTCCTGGTCCAGATGCAGTTGAGATAAATCTGCATAATCCCCATTCCACTGTTTGAGCATGCATAGTTGCAGTGGTATGAGGTGTAGGCGGGCAAAAGGAACTATGTCTATTGCCGCTACCATGAGTCAGATTACCTCCATGCACTGAGCCACTGATTGCCGAGGAATGGAATGAAGAGCTCGGCAAGTGGATAAGAGTTTTGATTTTCTGACCTCTGTCAGAAATATTTTCCTTTCTACCGAGTCTATCAGAGTCCCTAGGAAGGAAACTCTTGTGAGAGGGAAGAGAGAACTCTTTTTTTATGTTCACCTTCCACCCGTGAGATCTCAGAAAAGCCAACACGATGTCCGTGTGAGACTTGGCTAGTTGGAAAGTCGACGCCTGAATTAAGATATCGTCTAGATAAGGCGCCACTGCTATGCCCCGCGGCCTTAGCACCGCCAAAAGGGACCCTAGCACTTTTGTGGAAATTCTGGGAGCCGTGGCCAACCCGAAGGGAAGGGCCACAAACTGGTAATGCCTGTCCAGAAAGGCAAATCTGAGGAATTGATGATGATCTCTGTGAATAGGGATGTGTAGATACGCATCCTTTAAGTCCATGGTAGTCATATATTGACACTCCTGGATCAACTGTAGAATAGTCCGAATAGTCTCCATCTTGAATGATGGTACTCTGAGGAATTTGTTTAGAATTTTGAGATCCAAGATTGGTCTGAAAGTTCCCTCTTTTTTGGGAACCACAAACAGGTTTGAGTAAAACCCTAGCCCTTGTTCCGCTTTTGGAACTGGGTGGATTACTCCCATGGTATGTAGGTCTTCTACACAGCGTAAGAACACCTTTCTCTTTGTCTGGTTTGCAGACAATTGAGAAATGTTAAATCTCCCCCTTGGGGGAGAGTCTGAAGTCCAGAAGATATCCCTGGGACACAATTTCTAAGGCCCAGGAATCGTGGACATCTCTTGCCCAAGCCTGAGCGAAGAGAGAGAGTCTGCCCCCTACTAGATCCGGTCCCGGATCGGGGGCTACCCCTTCATGCTGTCTTAGAGGCAGCTGCAGGCTTCTTGGCCTGTTTACCCTTGTTCCAAGCCTGGTTAGGTCCCCAGACTGACTTGGATTGGGCAAAATTCCCCTCTTGCTTTGCAGCAGGGGAAGCTGAAGCGGGACCACCCTTGAAGTTCCGAAAGGAACGAAAATTATTTTGTTTGGTCCTCATTTTATTTGTTCTATCCTGAGGGAGGGCATGGCCTTTCCCTCCAGTGATGTCTGAAATAATCTCTTTCAGTTCAGGCCCGAATAGGGTCTTTCCTTTGAAAGGGATGTTCAAAAGTTTAGATTTGGATGACACATCAGTAGACCAGGACTTAAGCCATAACGCCCTGCGTGCTAAAATGGCAAAACCTGAATTCTTTGCTGCTAATTTAGCCAGTTGGAAAGCGGCATCTGTAATGAAAGAATTAGCCAACTTAAGGGCCTTAATTCTGTCCATAATAACCTCTAATGGAGTCTCCATCTGAAGAGCCTCGAACCAGAAAGCAGCTGCAGTAGTTACAGGAACAATGCAAGCAATAGGTTGGAGAAGAAAACCTTGATGAACAAAAAATTTCTTCAGGAGACCCTCTAATTTTTTATCCATAGGATCTTTGAAAGCACAACTGTCTTCGATAGGTATAGTTGTATGCTTAGCCAGAGTAGAAATAGCTCCCTCCACCTTAGGGACCGTCTGCCACGAGTCCCGCATGGTGTCAGATATGGGAAACATTTTCTTAAAAACAGGAGGGGGGGCGAACGGAATACCTGGTCTATCCCACTCCTTAGTAACAATATTCACAATCCTCTTAGGGACTGGAAAAACATCAGTGTAAACAGGAACCTCTAAGTATTTGTCCATTTTACACAATTTCTCTGGGACCACTATAGAGTCAATATCATCTAGAGTCGTTAATACCTCCCTGAGCAATAAGCGGAGGTGTTCAAGCTTAAATTTAAATGCCATCATATCAGAATCTGTCTGAGGGAGCGTCTTTCCTGAATCAGAAATTTCTCCCTCAGATAACAAATCCCTTACGCCTACTTCAGAACATTGTGAGGGTATATCAGATACGGCTACTGAAGCGTCAGACAGCTCAACATTTGTTCTTAAGCCAGAGCTGTCACGCTTTCCTTGTAAACCAGGCAGTTTGGATAAAACCTCTGTGAGGTTTGTATTCATAACTGTGGCCATGTCTTGTAAAGTAAATGAATTCGACGCACTAGAGGTACTTGGTGTCACTTGTGCGGGCGTTACTGGTTGTGACACTTGGGGAGAGCTAGATGTTAAACCCTCATTTCCTTCTGAGAATCATCTATTGCAATATTTTTAAGTGCTAAAATATGCTCTTTATAATTTATAGACATATCAGTGCAAGTGGGACACATTCTAAGAGGGGGTTCCACAATGGCTTCTAAACACATTGAACAAGGATATTCCTTGGTATCAGACATGTTAAACAGGCTAGTAATGTAACAAGCAAGCTTGGAAAACACTTTAATCAAAGCAAATAACACTTGGAAAAAAAAATGGTACTGTGCCTTTAAGAGGAAAAAAAGCTGCACAAACTCTGTAAAACAGTGTAAAAAAGCAGTAAACTCAGCGAAATTTTTACAGTAGCATCATAAAGCCTTAGTAACTTTGCACAGCTATGCAAATAAACAATTAACCCTTTTAATGTAAAAACCGGATTGACAAAACGTCAAAATCCGGTAAAAAACGTTCAGCACCTTGCCACAGCTCTGCTGTGGCGCCTACCTGCCCTTTAGAAACGATTTGTGGGGAAAAAACTTCTTTACAGCCCTCAAACACAGTAGGAACCTCTGGAGAAGTAGCTGGATGTTTCTGAAGAAAAGAAACTAGCAACTGAGGCGCGAAAATAGGCCCCTCCCACCTCACTTGATGTTATGGGGCCTAAAAGAAACACAACAGAGTGTTTCCTAAACTAGCCATGTGGGTTAATAACCCTTAACCAAGCCACAATGACCCCTTAAAGTCCCTCAAAAAACGTTATATTTGCATTTTTTTTTATAAAAAACAAAGACGTTTTTTCCTATCAGTGTCACCAGTAAATAATGAGCCCTTATGCAAGTTAGGATTCCTACTAAGTGTCTGAATACAGCTTACCCTTCCCTCATGGGGATATTGCCAGTCTTTTCTAGAATAATCACAGTCTGTCTAGAAAAAAAATAGACTGAACATACCTCAAGGCAGTTTAGCCTGAAAACTGTTCACCCAACTGAAGTTTTCCTGTACTCTTTAGGCCTTGTGAGAACAGCAGTGGATCTTAGTTACAAAGTGCTAAGATCATCCTCCTCCTTGCAGAAATCTTCATCCCTTTTCTGCCAGAGAGTAAATAGTACACACCGGTACCATTTAAAATAACAAACTTTTGCTTGAGAAAATAAAAACTAACATTTTTGTCACCACACTCACTTTACCCTTCCTAGTACTTAGAGTAGGCAAAGAGAATGACTGGGGGGTGGAGCTAAGGGCGGAGCTATATAGACAGCTCTGCTGTGGGTGCTCTCTTTGCCACTTCCTGTAGGGAAGAAGAATATCCCACAAGTATGGATGAATCCGTGGACTCGATACATCTTACAAGAGAAATAAAATTATCAAAAACTGTTATTGTCTCTTTAAATTTAAACGTTTTTTCTTTCTCTTGACAAACTGCTAATTTTGCTGTAGTTACAAAAACGGTTAGAAAATTTAAGCAATAATTAAACCTCTGCACCACAGCAACCTGCTGAGGTGCTCCTACCTTAACCAATGCTACCGGATCCCTTGTAGAAACGATCCGTTACTGCAACCTGCCAGAAAAAATGAACTAGGACCGCATCTGTGCTAAAAGCACATGAAGTGTTCTACATGCTGCTCTAGCCCAGATAAACCCCAGTACAGCACATCTGAAGACCTGCAACTGCTTGGGAATAGTGCTACAAGCAGAGGCTCCAAAAAACAGGAAGTCCCGCCCCTCGTGAGCGTGCTGCAGGTGTCTGCTTCCCTCTCAGGGAAAAAACTAAAGTGAAACCACCAGAGCCCTCCATTTTAGTGAAAATAAACTTAGCAACATAACTACAGCTCCAGTACCTGTATCTAATCACTGCCCAAGTAAGACTTCTTTTCTGAAAGTCTGAAACTGTCCCCACATAAGTAAGGTTTACCATAAACCCCTTAGGTACCGTAGAGCTAATGAAACAAACACTGAAACTCCTTAGATCCCAGAAAAAGGCAGCACTTACCTCAAACACTGCCTGGCAGTAGGGCAGTTCCCAAGCTTGAGAGGTTCTCTCCCTCACATTGGCCTGAGAGATAAGCAATGCCGAGTCAGTAATCTCAGGCTAAAGGATATGGGGCAGCTGAAAATGGGAGGCGCAGTGAGAATTATGTCCCACCAGTTCCCATAGTTCTAAAGCCACCAGAGCTCTACTGTAGAGACTGATATGGACTAGGCTACACCCAAGAACAAAAGTAGCACTCTCTGGCACTACTCATAAAACAAAAAACTCTTGATTGAAGAATCTAAACTAACACCTCACTTTACCTGCTTCCTATCACTAACTGATTTTGAGAGGCAATGTGCACTACACAAGGTACCCGCAGAGGACTGGGTCACGATATTATCCGGAAAATTATCCGGCCGGGCCAGTGAGGCTTTTCGGGCCATTCCAGATGAGGAAGTCGGGGATTATAATGGTGTAAAAAAGGCTCTGCTCTCAAGGTATGCAATTACACCGGAGGCGGTTCAGAGACACTGTTAAACTAGCTGGAGATTCCTACGTCGAGTGGGCATGTAAGGTGCACCGCACAGCAGCTCACTGGATGGCGGGGTGCCAAGCCGTATCTGGGGAAGAGGTGCTGCAGCTATTCCTGTTGGAACATTGCTTCGACAAGTTATCCGCAGGAGTTAGAGAGAGTGGGTTCGGGACCGTAAACCCTCCACACTGCATGAAGCTGCTCGCCTGGCAGATGAGTATACGGATGCCCGCAAACTGGACACTGCTACCACTAAGCCCCATGCCAGAGTGGAGTACCGAACCACAGTCACCCCAGCAGCTACCAGTTAACAACCCCGACACACTGCTCTACCACACCGCCTTCAGCCACAAACTATCCTCAGACAGCCCGGTTCAACTCACGGGACTACTCACAACCTATTCGGTGCTTTGGATGTAAGCAACTAGGGCACAAAAGACCAGTGTGTCCCCTAAACACAGCGATCCAAACACAGTCCTGGAGGAGACCCGCCGGCGGAAACCCACATAACCCTCAGCCTGCTGCCCACTGCGTAGAAGAGGAAGAATGCTGGGGCATCCTACATGAAGCTGCCCACCGGGATAACCGGCAACAGCACCGGCAACTGGTTAAAGTGAATGGGAAGGAGGTCAGTGGTCTACGAGATACTGGTGCTACCATGACCTTGTTCCAAAAGAACTTGGTGTCCGAGAACCAGCACACCGGAGACACTTTGGCTGTGAGGGTAGCAGGGGGCGCTGTGTTCCGCCTACCTGTTGCCCGGGTACATTTGTATTGGGGAGTGGGCGCTAGACATGTGAATGTGGGGGTCATGAAGGGTTTACCAGCTGATGTTCTCCTTGGAAATGACTTGGCCCCCCTTGTTTCTGCCTACGCTCCGATGGCTCCCGCTGATGTTAACCCTGTGACTACCCGTGCCGCCGAGACCGGCCCACCTGCTGCTGAGACCCAGGTAAGACTCTCTTCCCCGACTTGTACCCTAGATCAGGCCCCCTTAGGCTGGGATACCCCAGAGACGTACGGGAGGGAAACCCAGGAGGATCCGACCCTTCAGAAGTATAGGGCTAGGGCAGATACTGGAGAAAAAGGGGTAGATGGGGAACGTTATGAGTGGGTGGGGGATAGGCTATATAGAATCCCTAAACTTTCCCAGAAAAGTACTGCCCCTCCGCAGAATTGGCAGCTGGTGGTGCCTTTGAAATACCGGCAAGAGATTCTGCGGATTGGGCATGATGTACCATTAGCTGGACATCTAGGGTCCCGCCGCACAGCTCATAGGATCACCCAAAATTTCTTCTGGCCTAATTTTAACCGAGATGTGCGGGTATATTGTAGTACTTGTGACACCGGTCAACGGGTGGGTAAGCAGGGGGGGGGGGGGGGATCACCCAAAAGCTAGGCTTATGTCTATGCCTATCATTGGGGAACCCTTTTCCCGCATAGCCGTTGACATTGTGGGTCCACTGGCCAGAGCTAGTCCATCAGGTAAGAAGTATATTCTCACCGTGGTGGACTATGCCACTCGTTACCCAGAGGCAGTAGCACTGTCTAATATAGAGGCAGAGACAGTAGCTGATGCCCTGGTTAAGGTTTTTACTAGGGTCGGGTTCCCTAAGGAGATTCTCTCCGATCAGGGGACCCAGTTTACCGCTGTGCTCACCCAGCAGCTGTGGAAGGTGTGCGGCATTAAACAGCTGCTCAGTTCGCCTTATCACCCACAGACTAACGGTCTCTGCGAGCGCTTTAATGGCACCCTCAAGCAGATGCTGAGGACCTCTACTGACGCTTGCAGAGACTGGGAGCGATTCCTGCCTCATCTGTTATTTGCGTACAGAGAGGTGCCCCAGGAATCTACTGGGTTCTCTCCCTTTGAGTTACTCTATGGGAGAAGGGTCTGCGGACCCCTGGATCTCATTAGAGGATACTGGGAGGGAGAGACAGAGCAGGAGGGGATCCCCATAGTGCCATATGTCCTGGAACTCCGGGACCGCATGGAGAAACTGTCCCTGATGGTAAGGGAGAATCTCCAGGTGGCCCAGGGGAGACAGGTGGTACGATCGGGGTGCCCGGCAGCGGGTCTTCCAGGTTGGACAGAAAGTTTTGGTGCTCAAGCCTGTGAGGACCAACAAGATGCAAGCATCTTGGCAGGGCCCGTATAAGGTGTTAGCTCAGGTGTGTGATACTACCTATATTATAGCCAGCGATCCTTTCATGTGAACATGCTGAAGGAGTATCAGGAGAGGCCAGAGGATGTCGCTGCAGTGTGTGCCCCTGCTGCAGACGACCCAGAGAATTTACCCCTGCCCGACTTACTAGAGAAGGACCCCCTTCTCTAGTAAGTTAGTTTTTTTTTTAAGGGTGTATTGGGTGGGTTTTATTTTTAGGTTAGGGTTTGGGCGGCAAAAGAGCTAACTGCCCTTTAAAGGGCAATGCCCATCCAAATGCCCTTTTCAGGGCAATGGGGAGCTTAGGTTTTTTTAGTTAGTATTTTATTTGGGGGGCTGGTTGTGTGGGTGGTGGGTTTTTATGTTGGGGGGTTGTTTGTATTTTTTTTTTACAGGTAAAAGAGATGATTACTTTGGGGCAATGCCCCGCAAAAGGCCCTTTTAATGGTTATTGGTAGTTTAGTTTAGGCTTTTTTTATTTTGGGGGGGCTTTTTTATTTTAATAGGGCTATTAGATTAGGTGTAATTAGTTTAAATATCTTGTAATTTGTTTATTTTTTTTCTGTAATTTAGTGTTTTTTTTGTACTTTAGCTAATTGTATTTATTTAATTGTTGTTAATTTAGTTAATTTATTTAATTATAGTGTAGTGTTAGTGTAACTTAGGTTAGGTTTTATTTTACAGGTACTTTTGTATATATATTTAGCTAGGTAGTTATTAAATAATTCATAACTATTTAGTAACTATTCTACCTAGTTAAAATAAATACAAACTTGCCTGTAAAATAAAAATAAACCCTAAGCTAGCTGCAATGTAACTATTAGTTATATTGTAGCTAGCTTAGGGTTTATTTTATAGGTAAGTATTTAGTTTTAAATAGGAATAATTTATTTAATGCACTATATCCGTGATCACACACGGATATAGTACATGCACTGCAGTCAGTATATTATATACTTTATACTATCACACACATATAGTACGCACACTGCAGTCAGTATATTATATACTTTATACTATCGCACACACATATAGTACGCACACTGCAGTCAGTATATTATATACTTTATACTATCACACACATATAGTACGTGCACTGCAGTCAGTATATTATATACTTTATACTATCACACACATATATAGTACGTGCACTGCAGTCAGTATATTATATACTTTATACTATCGCACACACATATAGTACGTGCACTGCAGTCAGTATATTATATACTTTATATTATCACACACATATAGTACGCACACTGCAGTCAGTATATTATATACTTTATATTATCACACACATATAGTACGTGCACTGCAGTCAGTATATTATATACTTTATACTATCACACACATATATAGTACGCACACTGCAGTCAGTATATTATATACTTTATACTATCACACACATATAGTACGCACACTGCGGTCAGTATATTATATACTTTATACTATCACACACACATATAGTACGTGCACTGCAGTCAGTATATTATATACTTTATACTATCACACACACACATATAGTACACACACTGCAGTCAGTATATTATATACTTTATACTATCACACACATATAGTACGTGCACTGCAGTCAGTATATTATATACTTTATACTATCACACACACACACATATAGTACACACACTGCAGTCAGTATATTATATACTTTATACTATCACACACATATATAGTACGCACACTGCAGTCAGTATATTATATACTTTATACTATCACACACATATATAGTACGCACACTGCAGTCAGTATATTATATACTTTATACTATCACACACATATAGTACGCACACTGCAGTCAGTATATTATATACTTTATACTATCACACAAATATATTACGTGCACTGCAGTCAGTATATTATATACTTTATACTATCACACACACATATAGTACGCACACTGCAGTCAGTATATTATATACTTTATACTATCACACACACATATAGTACGCACACTGCAGTCAGTATATTATATACTTTATACTATCACACACATATAGTACGCACACTGCAGTCAGTATATTATATACTTTATACTATCACACACACATATAGTACGTGCACTGCAGTCAGTATATTATATACTTTATACTATCGCACACACATAGTACGTGCACTGCAGTCAGTATATTATATACTTTATACTATCACACACATATAGTACGCACACTGCAGTCAGTATATTATATACTTTATACTATCACACACATATAGTACGTGCACTGCAGTCAGTATATTATATACTTTATACTATCACACACACATATAGTACGTGCACTGCAGTCAGTATATTATATACTTTATACTATCACACACATATATAGTACGTGCACTGCAGTCAGTATATTATATACTTTATACTATCACACACATATAGTACGTGCACTGCAGTCAGTATATTATATACTTTATACTATCACACACATATATAGTACGCACACTGCAGTCAGTATATTATATACTTTATACTATCACACACATATAGTACGCACACTGCAGTCAGTATATTATATACTTTATACTATCACACACATATAGTACGTGCACTGCAGTCAGTATATTATATACTTTATACTATCACACACATATAGTACGCACACTGCAGTCAGTATATTATATACTTTATACTATCACACACATATAGTACGCACACTGCAGTCAGTATATTATATACTTTATATTATCACACACATATAGTACACACACTGCAGTCAGTATATTATATACTTTATACTATCACACACATATAGTATGCACACTGCAGTCAGTATATTATATACTTTATATTATCACACACATATAGAACGTGCACTGCAGTCAGTATATTATATACTTTATACTATCACACACATATATATAGTACGCACACTGCAGTCAGTATATTATATACTTTATACTATCACACACACTGGTATAGTACGTGCACTGCAGTCAGTATATTATATACTTTATATTATCACACACATATAGTACGTGCACTGCAGTCAGTATATTATATACTTTATACTATCACACACATATAGTACGTGCACTGCAGTCAGTATATTATATACTTTATACTATCACACACATATAGTACGTGCACTGCAGTCAGTATATTATATACTTTATACTATCACACACATATAGTACGTGCACTGCAGTCAGTATATTATATACTTTATACTATCACACACATATAGTACGTGCACTGCAGTCAGTATATTATATACTTTATACTATCACACACACAGTACGTGCACTGCAGTCAGTATATTATATACTTTATACTATCACACACACATATAGTACGTGCACTGCAGTCAGTATATTATATACTTTATACTATCACACACACAGTACGTGCACTGCAGTCAGTATATTATATACTTTATACTATCGCACACATAGTACGTGCACTGCAGTCAGTATATTATATACTTTATACTATCACACACACATATAGTACATGCACTGCAGTCAGTATATTATATACTTTATACTATCACACACATATAGTACGTGCACTGCAGTCAGTATATTATATACTTTATACTATCACACACATATAGTACGTGCACTGCAGTCAGTATATTATATACTTTATACTATCACACACACATATAGTACGCACACTGCAGTCAGTATATTATATACTTTATACTATCACACACATATAGTACGTGCACTGCAGTCAGTATATTATATACTTTATACTATCACACACATATAGTACGCACACTGCAGTCAGTATATTATATACTTTATACTATCACACACACATATAGTACGTGCACTGCAGTCAGTATATTATATACTTTATACTATCACACACATATAGTACGTGCACTGCAGTCAGTATATTATATACTTTATACTATCACACACACATATAGTACGTGCACTGCAGTCAGTATATTATATACTTTATACTATCACACACATATAGTACGTGCACTGCAGTCAGTATATTATATACTTTATACTATCACACACACATAGTACGTGCACTGCAGTCAGTATATTATATACTTTATACTATCACACACACATATAGTACGTGCACTGCAGTCAGTATATTATATACTTTATACTATCACACACACATATAGTACGTGCACTGCAGTCAGTATATTATATACTTTATACTATCACACACACATATAGTACGTGCACTGCAGTCAGTATATTATATACTTTATACTATCACACACATATAGTACGTGCACTGCAGTCAGTATATTATATACTTTATACTATCACACACACATATAGTACGGACACTGCAGTCAGTATATTATATACTTTATACTATCACACACATATAGTACGTGCACTGCAGTCAGTATATTATATACTTTATACTATCACACACACATATAGTACGTGCACTGCAGTCAGTATATTATATACTTTATACTATCACACACACATATAGTACGCACACTGCAGTCAGTATATTATATACTTTATACTATCACACACACATATAGTACGTGCACTGCAGTCAGTATATTATATACTTTATACTATCACACACATATAGTACTGCAGCACTGCAGTCAGTATATTATATACTTTTATACTATCACACACACATATAGTACGGCACTGCAGTCAGGTATATTATATACTTATACTATCACACACACATATAGTACGTGCACACTGCAGTCAGTATATTATATACTTTATACTATCACACACACATATAGTACGTGCACTGCAGTCAGTATATTATATACTTTATACTATCACACACATATAGTACGGCACTGCAGTCAGTATATTATATACTTTATACTATCAACACACATATAGTACGTGCACTGCAGTCAGTATATTATAGACTTTATACTATCTCACACACATATAGTACGTGCACTGCAAGTCAGTATATTATATACTTTATACTATCACACACATATAGTACGTGCACTGCAGTCATGTATATTATATACTTTATATCTATCACACACATATAGTACGCTGCACTGCAGTCAGTATATTATATACTTTATACTATCACACACACATATAGTACGCAGCACTGCAGTCAGTATATTATATACTTTATACTATCACACACACATATAGTACGCTGCACTGCAGTCAGTATATTATATACTTTATACTATCACACACATATAGTAAGTGCACTGCAGTCAGTTATATTATATACTTTATACTATCACACACACATATAGTACGTGCACTGCAGTCAGTATATTATATACTTTATACTATCACACACACATAGTACGTGCACTGCAGTCAGTATATTATATACTTTATACTATCACACACACATATAGTACGTGCACTGCAGTCAGTATATTATATACTTTATACTATCACACACATATAGTACGTGCACTGCAGTCAGTATATTATATACTTTATACTATCACACACATATAGTAAGTGCACTGCAGTCAGTATATTATATACTTTATACTATCACACACACATATAGTACGTGCACTGCAGTCAGTATATTATATACTTTATACTATCACACACACATATAGTACGTGCACTGCAGTCAGTATATTATATACTTTATACTATCACACACACATATAGTACGCACACTGCAGTCAGTATATTATATACTTTATACTATCACACACATATAGTACGTGCACTGCAGTCAGTATATTATATACTTTATACTATCACACACACATATATAGTACACACACTGCAGTCAGTATATTATATACTTTATACTATCACACACACATATAGTACGTGCACTGCAGTCAGTATATTATATACTTTATATTATCACACACATATAGTACGCACACTGCAGTCAGTATATTATATACTTTATACTATCACACACACATATAGTACGCGCACTGCAGTCAGTATATTATATACTTTATACTATCACACACACATATAGTACGTGCACTGCAGTCAGTATATTATATACTTTATACTATCACACACACATATAGTACGTGCACTGCAGTCAGTATATTATATACTTTATACTATCACACACATATAGTACGTGCACTGCAGTCAGTATATTATATACTTTATACTATCACACACACATATAGTACGGACACTGCAGTCAGTATATTATATACTTTATACTATCACACACACATATAGTACGTGCACTGCAGTCAGTATATTATATACTTTATACTATCACACACACATATAGTACGCACACTGCAGTCAGTATATTATATACTTTATACTATCACACACATATAGTACGTGCACTGCAGTCAGTATATTATATACTTTATACTATCACACACATATAGTACGCACACTGCAGTCAGTATATTATATACTTTATACTATCACACACACATATAGTACGCACACTGCAGTCAGTATATTATATACTTTATACTATCACACACATATAGTACGTGCACTGCAGTCAGTATATTATATACTTTATACTATCACACACACATATAGTACGCACACTGCAGTCAGTATATTATATACTTTATACTATCACACACATATAGTACGTGCACTGCAGTCAGTATATTATATACTTTATACTATCACACACACATATAGTACGTGCACTGCAGTCAGTATATTATATACTTTATACTATCACACACACATATAGTACGCACACTGCAGTCAGTATATTATATACTTTATACTATCACACACATATAGTATGCACACTGCAGTCAGTATATTATATACTTTATACTATCACACACATATAGTACGTGCACTGCAGTCAGTATATTATATACTTTATACTATCACACACACATATAGTACGCACACTGCAGTCAGTATATTATATACTTTATACTATCACACACACATATAGTACGCACACTGCAGTCAGTATATTATATACTTTATACTATCACACACACATATAGTACGCACACTGCAGTCAGTATATTATATACTTTATACTATCACACACATATAGTATGTGCACTGCAGTCAGTATATTATATACTTTATACTATCACACACACATATAGTACGCACACTGCAGTCAGTATATTATATACTTTATACTATCACACACACATATAGTACGCACACTGCAGTCAGTATATTATATACTTTATACTATCACACACACATATAGTACGTGCACTGCAGTCAGTATATTATATACTTTATACTATCACACACACATAGTACGTGCACTGCAGTCAGTATATTATATACTTTATACTATCACACACACATATAGTACGTGCACTGCAGTCAGTATATTATATACTTTATACTATCACACACATATAGTATGTGCACTGCAGTCAGTATATTATATACTTTATACTATCACACACATATAGTATGTGCACTGCAGTCAGTATATTATATACTTTATACTATCACACACACATATAGTACGTGCACTGCAGTCAGTATATTATATACTTTATACTATCACACACACATATAGTACGCACACTGCAGTCAGTATATTATATACTTTATACTATCACACACATATAGTACGTGCACTGCAGTCAGTATATTATATACTTTATACTATCACACACACATATATAGTACACACACTGCAGTCAGTATATTATATACTTTATACTATCACACACACATAGTACGTGCACTGCAGTCAGTATATTATATACTTTATACTATCACACACACATATAGTACGTGCACTGCAGTCAGTATATTATATACTTTATATTATCACACACACATATAGTACATGCACTGCAGTCAGTATATTATATACTTTATACTATCACACACATATAGTACGTGCACTGCAGTCAGTATATTATATACTTTATACTATCACACACATAGTACGTGCACTGCAGTCAGTATATTATATACTTTATACTATCGCACACACATATAGTACACACACTGCAGTCAGTATATTATATACTTTATATTATCACACACACATATAGTACACACACTGCAGTCAGTATATTATATACTTTATACTATCACACACATATAGTACGTGCACTGCAGTCAGTATATTATATACTTTATACTATCACACACACATATAGTACGTGCACTGCAGTCAGTATATTATATACTTTATACTATCACACACATATAGTATGTGCACTGCAGTCAGTATATTATATACTTTATACTATCACACACATATAGTACGTGCACTGCAGTCAGTATATTATATACTTTATAATATCACACACATAGTACGTGCACTGCAGTCAGTATATTATATACTTTATACTATCACACACATATAGTACGTGCACTGCAGTCAGTATATTATATACTTTATACTATCACACACACATATAGTACGCACACTGCAGTCAGTATATTATATACTTTATACTATCACACACACATATAGTACGCACACTGCAGTCAGTATATTATATACTTTATACTATCACACACATATAGTATGCACACTGCAGTCAGTATATTATATACTTTATACTATCACACACATATAGTATGTGCACTGCAGTCAGTATATTATATACTTTATACTATCACACACATATAGTATGTGCACTGCAGTCAGTATATTATATACTTTATACTATCACACACATATAGTACGTGCACTGCAGTCAGTATATTATATACTTTATACTATCACACACACATATAGTACGTGCACTGCAGTCAGTATATTATATACTTTATACTATCACACACACATATAGTACGTGCACTGCAGTCAGTATATTATATACTTTATATTATCACACACATATAGTACGTGCACTGCAGTCAGTATATTATATACTTTATACTATCACACACATATAGTACGTGCACTGCAGTCAGTATATTATATACTTTATACTATCACACACACATATAGTACGTGCACTGCAGTCAGTATATTATATACTTTATACTATCACACACACATATAGTACACACACTGCAGTCAGTATATTATATACTTTATACTATCACACACACATATAGTACACACACTGCAGTCAGTATATTATATACTTTATACTATCACACACACATAGTACGTGCACTGCAGTCAGTATATTATATACTTTATACTATCACACACACATATAGTACGTGCACTGCAGTCAGTATATTATATACTTTATATTATCACACACACATATAGTACGTGCACTGCAGTCAGTATATTATATACTTTATACTATCACACACATAGTACGTGCACTGCAGTCAGTATATTATATACTTTATATTATCACACACACATATAGTACATGCACTGCAGTCAGTATATTATATACTTTATACTATCACACACATATAGTACGTGCACTGCAGTCAGTATATTATATACTTTATACTATCACACACATAGTACGTGCACTGCAGTCAGTATATTATATACTTTATACTATCACACACACATATAGTACGTGCACTGCAGTCAGTATATTATATACTTTATACTATCACACACATAGTACGTGCACTGCAGTCAGTATATTATATACTTTATACTATCACACACACATATAGTACGTGCACTGCAGTCAGTATATTATATACTTTATACTATCACACACACATATAGTACGTGCACTGCAGTCAGTATATTATATACTTTATATTATCACACACACATATAGTACGTGCACTGCAGTCAGTATATTATATACTGGGGCGCTGTCTTTCAGATCATCTACTGATTAGTTTATTTTCTGACTGATTTTACATATTTCCTTTTCCTTCCCTAAGGCCGTTTGATTAAATATCATTACTTGCTATAATTTCTCTGTGCTCTGTGTAATGCAGCATTTAATGGCCAATGTAATCTAGGAACAAAATATTAGTAGTAGCTGCAATCCAATGTAATGTCAGTATCAGCAGTTACCGTCCCTCAAATAAAGCATCTAACAATGACTTCCTGTAGTGACCAAGCAAAGAACAAACGTGCTCAAAACACAAAAAGCATCGCTAGAAACGAGTCAGTAAATCAGATGTGAATTCCATCTTATTCACCTGAGACTTGATTAAAAAAAACAAACAGAAAGCAAAAAAAATGTCCAAAAAAAAAGTATGAATGAATCTTTATTTGATCTTATAAAATAATGCAATAAAATAAACCTATATTTCTATTAAGACCAGTGTTGCCAACTTACTACACAACGATGTCCCACTGGCTGGGGGTTTAGGAGGTGGCACATTTATATACAAATATACATTCGGCCACTGCTCTGTATAAAACATTCATCCTATGATTTTATAAACGACCCAGCTAAAGTTACTGTCACCCACCCTAAGAAGCACTTAATACTGAGAACAGATAAAACTATGCAGCCTGGTGTGAACGTTCCGGTGGCTGTGACAATGAAAGGACACAAGAGAAATCTGACAGCGAGGGATGGAGGACTAGTGTGCATAGCGGGTATGCAAGCAGTCAGTTATAGCCTTGATGAAATCCGTAGTGGTGGCGTAACCTCCCATATCGCGTGTTCGCACCTAGATGATGAGTAGCAGAGACAGAGCAGACACAAACACAAAGGAAAAAAAACACAAAATGATCAAACCAAACTGAAAATGAAAGAAATAAAATAAATGACAGCAGTAACGTAAAGGGGAACTGTGCAGCAGTGCTAGTACACAAGTAAAGTAGGTGACAGGCGCTCATTCTGCAGCCCAACTCTTAATCACCGCCTAAGCTGCCCGATGATCCATAATCCGGTCTACCCTTGCGCCATAATAGTAGAAAAATGAAACGCTGCAGTTCGTTGCACACTCTAGTCCTTTACAGCATGTCATAAGATTATTGAAGCTACCATACTGTGGGCAAAATTACAAGTCACGAAGCAAATATGTTTTTCGTAATTGCGAAAACACTGCACACATTACGGCTTTTTCGGATCTGGGGTTGCGCAGGTATTACAAGTTGCAAAATTACTTATTTTGCACGCACATTAAACCGCATAATCCAAAAAGCCAAATCGCGTGCGCATTCACTTATTCCCTCATAGAAGTCAATGGAGAAGACAAATTGAAAAAAAAAAACACACTAAAACCCTAATCTGTTGCGCAAAGCCCATGACTTATTCTCCTCGAAAAGTGTACATGAAAACGAGAATATTTCATATTGCGACAATGTTTTCTTAACGGAATATGTTCTAATTATTTATTAATAAATATTTATCTATATATGAGATATTTGGACTGATATATCTATTTATAACAAGATATGTATGTATGCATGTATCTCTATTTATCTAGATATCAAGATCTATATGTGAATATCCTTTGAAAATTCAGAGATTTTGTTCAATGTGCATAAGATTGTAATGTAAAATATTTTCATTATCTCCATAGTTAAATATACGTCTGTACATATAAATGCATGTTTTAAGACTTGTAATACCTGCGCAATGAATGCAAAAAGACCATATCGCGAACGGAAAACCCTTTACCGCGCAACTTGTAACCTTGCCCTGTGTTTTATCACTGTAAAGTGGTTAAACAGCCCTCCTGCTCACCAATCCGTAACCCTCTCTCCCACCAGTTACCCAATCAGTAACACCCTAAGTTCCCTCTCTTCCCCTGTTAGCCAATCAGTAACACCCTATCTTCTTCCCTTGTTACCCAATCAGTAACACCCTTCTTCCCTTGTTACCCAATCAGTAACACCCTATCTTCTCTCTCTTCCCCTGTTACCCATTCAGTAACACCCTATCTTCTCTCTCTTCCCCTGTTAGCCAATCAGTAACACCCTATCTTCTTCCCTTGTTACCCAATCAGTAACACCCTATCTTCTTCCCTTGTAACCCAATCAGTAACACCCTATATTCTCTCTCTTCCCCTGTTAGCCAATCAGTAACACCCTATCTTCTTCCCTTGTAACCCAATCAGTAACACCCCATCTTCTCTCTCTTCCCCTGTTACCCAATCAGTAACACCCTATCTTCTTCCCTTGTAACCCAATCAGTAACACCCTATCTTCTCTATCTTCCCCTGTTAGCCAATCAGTAACACCCTATCTTCTTCCCCTGTTAGCCAATCAGTAACACCCTATCTTCTCTCTCTTCCCCTGTTAGCCAATCAGTAACACCCTATCTTCTTCCCCTGTTAGGCAATCAGTAACACCCCATCTTCTCTCTCTTCCCCTGTTAGCCAATCAGTAACACCCCATCATCTCTCTTCCCCTGTTACCCAATCAGTAACACCCTATCTTCTTCCCTTGTTACCCAATCAGTAACACCCTATCTTCTCTCTCTTTCCGTTAGCCAATCAGTAACACCCTATCTTCTTCCCTTGTTACCCAATCAGTAACACCCTATCTTCTCTCTCTTTCCGTTAGCCAATCAGTAACACCCTATCTTCTTCCCCTGTTACCCAATCAGTAACACCCTATCTTCTTCCCTTGTAACCCAATCAGTAACACCCTATCTTCTCTCTCTTCCCCTGTTAGCCAATCAGTAACACCCTATCTTCTTCCCCTGTTAGCCAATCAGTAACACCCTATCTTCTCTCTCTTCCCCTGTTAGCCAATCAGTAACACCCTATCTTCTTCCCCTGTTAGGCAATCAGTAACACCCCATCTTCTCTCTCTTCCCCTGTTAGCCAATCAGTAACACCCCATCATCTCTCTTCCCCTGTTACCCAATCAGTAACACCCTATCTTCTTCCCTTGTTACCCAATCAGTAACACCCTATCTTCTCTCTCTTTCCGTTAGCCAATCAGTAACACCCTATCTTCTTCCCTTGTTACCCAATCAGTAACACCCTATCTTCTCTCTCTTTCCGTTAGCCAATCAGTAACACCCTATCTTCTTCCCTTGTTACCCAATCAGTAACACCCTATCTTCTCTCTCTTCCCCTGTTAGCCAATCAGTAACACCCCATCATCTCTCTCTTCCCTTGTTACCCAATCAGTAACACCCTATCTTCTTCCCTTGTTACCCAATCAGTAACACCCTATCTTCTTCCCCTGTTAGCCAATCAGTAACACCATATCTTCTCTCTCTTCCCCTGTTACCCAATCAGTAACACCCCATCTTCTCTCTCTTCCCCTGTTACCCAATCAGTAACACCCCATCTTCTCTCTCTTCCCCTGTTACCCAATCAGTAACACCCTATCTTCTTCCCTTGTTACCCAATCAGTAACACCCTATCTTCTCTCTCTTCCCCTGTTAGCCAATCAGTAACACCCCATCATCTCTCTCTTCCCTTGTTACCCAATCAGTAACACCCTATCTTCTTCCCTTGTTACCCAATCAGTAACACCCTATCTTCTTCCCCTGTTAGCCAATCAGTAACACCATATCTTCTCTCTCTTCCCCTGTTACCCAATCAGTAACACCCCATCTTCTCTCTCTTCCCCTGTTACCCAATCAGTAACACCCCATCTTCTCTCTCTTCCCCTGTTACCCAATCAGTAACACCCCATCTTCTCTCTCTTCCCCTGTTACCCAATCAGTAACACCCTATCTTCTTCCCTTGTTACCCAATCAGTAACACCCTATCGTCTCTCTCTTCCCCTGTTACCCAATCAATAACACCCTATCTTCTCTCTTCCCCTGTTAGCCAATCAGTAACACCCTATCTTCTCTCTCTTCCCCTGTAACCCAATCAGTAACACCCTATCTTCTTCCCTTGTTACCCAATCAGTAACACCCTATCTTCTTCCCTTGTTACCCAATCAGTAACACCCTATCTTCTCTCTCTTCCCCTGTTGGCCAATCAGTAACACCCTATCGTCTCTCTCTTCCCCTGTTAGCCAATCAGTAACACCCTATCTTCTCTCTCTTCCCCTGTTACCCAATCAGTAACACCCTATCTTCTTCCCTTGTTACCCAATCAGTAACACCCTATCGTCTCTCTCTTCCCCTGTTATCCAATCAGTAACACCCTATCTTCTTCCCCTGTTAGCCAATCAGTAACACCCTATCTTCTTCCCCTGTTAGCCAATCAGTAACACCCTATCTTCTCTCTCTTCCCCTGTTATCCAATAAGTAACACCCTATCTTCTTCCCCTGTTAGCCAATCAGTAACACCCTATCTTCTTCCCCTGTTAGCCAATCAGTAACACCCTATCTTCTTCCCCTGTTAGCCAATCAGTAACACCCTATCGTCTCTCTCTTCCCCTGTTATCCAATCAGTAACACCCTATCTTCTTCCCCTGTTAGCCAATCAGTAACACACAATCTTCTCTCTCTTCCCCTGTTACCCAATCAGTAACACCCTATCTTCTCTCTCTTCCCCTGTTACCCAATCAGTAACACCCCATCTTCTCTCTCTTCCACTGTTACCCAATCAGTAACACCCCATCTTCTCTCTCTTCCCCTGTTACCCAATCAGTAACACCCCATCTTCTCTCTCTTCCCCTGTTACCCAATCAGTAACACCCTATCTTCTTCCCTTGTTACCCAATCAGTAACACCCTATCGTCTCTCTCTTCCCCTGTTATCCAATCAGTAACACCCTATCTTCTTCCCCTGTTAGCCAATCAGTAACACCCTATCTTCTTCCCCTGTTAGCCAATCAGTAACACCCTATCTTCTCTCTCTTCCCCTGTTATCCAATAAGTAACACCCTATCTTCTTCCCCTGTTAGCCAATCAGTAACACCCTATCTTCTTCCCCTGTTAGCCAATCAGTAACACCCTATCTTCTTCCCCTGTTAGCCAATCAGTAACACCCTATCGTCTCTCTCTTCCCCTGTTATCCAATCAGTAACACCCTATCTTCTTCCCCTGTTAGCCAATCAGTAACACACAATCTTCTCTCTCTTCCCCTGTTACCCAATCAGTAACACCCTATCTTCTCTCTCTTCCCCTGTTACCCAATCATTAACACCCCATCTTCTCTCTCTTCCCCTGTTACCCAATCAGTAACACCCCATCTTCTCTCTCTTCCCCTGTTACCCAATCAGTAACACCCCATCTTCTCTCTCTTCCCCTGTTACCCAATCAGTAACACCCTATCTTCTTCCCTTGTTACCCAATCAGTAACACCCTATCGTCTCTCTCTTCCCCTGTTACCCAATCAATAACACCCTATCTTCTCTCTTCCCCTGTTAGCCAATCAGTAACACCCTATCTTCTCTCTCTTCCCCTGTAACCCAATCAGTAACACCCTATCTTCTTCCCTTGTTACCCAATCAGTAACACCCTATCTTCTTCCCTTGTTACCCAATCAGTAACACCCTATCGTCTTTCTCTTCCCCTGTTAGCCAATCAGTAACACCCCATCTTCTCTCTCTTCCCCTGTTACCCAATCAGTAAGACCCTATCTTCTTCCCTTGTTACCCAATCAGTAACACCCTATCTTCTCTCTCTTCCCCTGTTGGCCAATCAGTAACACCCTATCGTCTCTCTCTTTCCCTGTTAGCCAATCAGTAACACCCTATCTTCTCTCTCTTCCCCTGTTAGCCAATCAGTAACACCCTATCTTCTTCCCTTGTTACCCAATCAGTAACACCCTATCGTCTCTCTCTTCCCCTGTTATCCAATCAGTAACACCCTATCTTCTTCCCCTGTTAGCCAATCAGTAACACCCTATCTTCTTCCCCTGTTAGCCAATCAGTAACACCCTATCTTCTCTCTCTTCCCCTGTTATCCAATAAGTAACACCCTATCTTCTTCCCCTGTTAGCCAATCAGTAACACCCTATCTTCTTCCCCTGTTAGCCAATCAGTAACACCCTATCTTCTTCCCCTGTTAGCCAATCAGTAACACACAATCTTCTCTCTCTTCCCCTGTTACCCAATCAGTAACACCCCATCTTCTCTCTCTTCCCCTGTTACCCAATCAGTAACACCCCATCTTCTCTCTCTTCCCCTGTTAGCCAATCAGTAACACCCTATCTTCTCTCTCTTCCCCTGTTAGCCAATCAGTAACACCCCATCTTCTCTCTCTTCCCCTGTTAGCCAATCAGTAAGACCCTATCATCTCTACTTGATATCTGTAATTTCCTACCCTACTGCCCACTCATCAATTTACCCTGTCAGCCAATCAGTAAATCTCTCTCCCGCATCACTGCCCAATCAGTAAGCTTGTCACAAAATCCCCACCCCTGCGCAATTTGTCTTACTCCTGCTGCATGCAAATCTGACAGGTAGGTACAAAACACTTCATACCATTATATATCATTTTATTGCTGCCACATTCATGTAAATACCACATTTACCCACACTTACAATTCCCATGATACCTTCTTATCCTCTCAAACCCAGACACGTGTTCCGTGGTCACACAGTCATTTCTTCCTATAACACTAATGTCTTACATAGCTATACCACATTTGTACCTGCAAACTCTTCCCCCCCAAATATTACCTAAACCTTCACTGTCTGACACGACACGTCTGACCTGGCATCACTACACACAAACACGACACGTCTGACCTGGCATCACCACACACAAACACGACACGTCTGACCTGGCATCACCACACACAAACACGACACGTCTGACCTGGCATCACTACACACAAACACGACACGTCTGACCTGGCATCACCACACACAAACACGACACGTCTGACCTGGCATCACCACACACAAACACGACACGTCTGACCTGGCATCACCTCACACAAACACGACACGTCTGACCTGGCATCACCTCACACAAACACGACACGTCTGACCTGGCATCACCTCACACAAACACGACACGTCTGACCTGGCATCACCTCACACAAACACGACACGTCTGACCTGGCATCACCACAAAAAAACACGACACGTCTGACCTGGCATCACCACACACAAACACGACACGTCTGACCTGGCATTACCACACACAAACACGACACGTCTGACCTGGCATCACCACACACAAACACGACACGTCTGACCTGGCATCACCACACACAAACACGACAGGTCTGACCTGGCATCACCACACACAAACACGACAGGTCTGACCTGGCATCACCACACACAAACACGACAGGTCTGACCTGGCATCACCACACACAAACACGACACGTCTGACCTGGCATCACCACACACAAACACGACACGTCTGACCTGGCATCACCACACACAAACACGACACGTCTGACCTGGCATCACTACACACAAACACGACACGTCTGACCTGGCATCACCGCACACAAACACGACACGTCTGACCTGGCATCACTACACACAAACACGTCTGACCTGGCATCACTACACACAAACACGACACATCTGACCTGGCATCACCACACACAAACACGACACATCTGACCTGGCATCACTACACAGTGTCACAAACACGACATATCTGACCTGGCATCACTACACACAAACACGACACGTCTGACCTGGCATCACTACACACAAACACGACACGTCTGACCTGGCATCACTACACACAAACACGACATATCTGACCTGGCATCACTACACACAAACACGACACTTCTAACCTGGCATCACTACACACAAACACGACACGTCTGACCTGGCATCACTACACACAAACACGACAGGTCTGACCTGGCATCACTACACACAAACACGACACGTCTGACCTGGCATCACCACACACAAACACGTCTGACCTGGCATCACTACACACAAACACGACACGTCTGACCTTGCATCAATACACACAAACACGACATATCTCTGGCATCACAACACACAAACAGGACACGTCTGACCTGGCATCACTACACACAAACAGGACACGTCTGACCTGGCATCACTACACACAAACACGACACGTCTGACCTGGCATCACTACACACAAACACGACACGTCTGACCTGGCATCACTACACACAAACACGACACGTCTGACCTGGCATCACTACACACAAACACGACACGTCTGACCTGGCATCACCGCACACAAACATGACACGTCTGACCTGGCATCACTACACACAAACACGACACGTCTGACCTGGCATCACCACACACAAACACAACACGTCTGTCCTGGCATCACCACACAAACATGACACGTCTGACCTGGCATCACCGCACACAAACATGACACGTCTGACCTGGCATCACCGCACACAAACATGACACGTCTGACCTGGCATCAATACACACAAACATGACACGTCTGACCTGGCATCACCACACAAACATGACACGTCTGACCTGGCATCACTACACACAAACATGACACGTCTGACCTGGCATCACTACACACAAACATGACATGTCTGACCTGGCATCACTACACACAAACATGACACGTCTGACCTGGCATCACCGCACACAAACATGACACGTCTGACCTGGCATCACCGCACACAAACATGACACGTCTGACCTGGCATCACTACACACAAACATGACACGTCTGACCTGGCATCACCGCACACAAACATGACACGTCTGACCTGGCATTCACCGCACACAAACACGACACGTCTGACCTGGCATCACCGCACACAAACACGACACGTCTGACCTGGCATCACCGCACACAAACATGACACGTCTGTCCTGGCATCACCACACAAACACGACACGTCTGACCTGGCATCACCGCACACAAACATGACAGGTCTGACCTGGCATCACTACACACAAACATGACACATCTGTCCTGGCATCACCACACAAACATGACACGTCTGACCTGGCATCACCGCACACAAACATGACACGTCTGACCTGGCATCACCGCACACAAACATGACACGTCTGACCTGGCATCACCGCACACAAACATGACACGTCTGTCCTGGCATCACCACACAAACATGACACGTCTGACCTGGCATCACCGCACACAAACATGACACGTCTGACCTGGCATCACCGCACACAAACATGACACGTCTGTCCTGGCATCACCACACAAACACGACACGTCTGACCTGGCATCACCACACAAACACGACACGTCTGACCTGGCATCACCACACAAACACGACACGTCTGACCTGGCATCACTACACACAAACATGACACGTCTGTCCTGGCATCACTACACACAAACATGACACGTCTGACCTGGCATCACCACACACAAACACGACACGTCTGACCTGGCATCACCACACACAAACACGACAGGTCTGACCTGGCATCACCACACAAACATGACACGTCTGACCTGGCATCACCGCACACAAACATGACACGTCTGACCTGGCATCACCGCACACAAACATGACACGTCTGACCTGGCATCACTACACACAAACATGACACATCTGTCCTGGCATCACCACACAAACATGACACGTCTGACCTGGCATCACCGCACACAAACATGACACGTCTGACCTGGCATCACTACACACAAACATGACACGTCTGACCTGGCATCACCGCACACAAACATGACACGTCTGTCCTGGCATCACCACACAAACATGACACGTCTGTCCTGGCATCACTACACACAAACATGACACGTCTGACCTGGCATCACCACACACAAACACGACACGTCTGACCTGGCATCACCACACACAAACATGACACGTCTAGAGAGAAGAAAAGGACAAACTGAGAGAACAAGACAGTTTGGCACAGGGACCAGTGCGTCTCACTACACAGATGAACAAAAGATTGTTTATCCAGCAGCACACTAACCAGATTAATCTACATATGCCAGGTGTGACTGCAGCCCAGGGTATGTGGCACAACTAGCCAATAGCGCCCCTAGCACCCCGCAGAGCGTGGTCAGACACTGTGCTAACAAACACAACGTACCTTTCCTTGTTTAATCACTCTCTTCACCGCGTCAGATATCAGATTAGAGTGAAACTCTAGGCTGTAAAGAGACAGAGGTATTAAAGTGCAGGAAGCGCAGTGATGTCACGACAACGCCAGACACAAAACACGAACTACACACAGAACAGGACTCACTTGAGGTGGCGCAGCATGTTTGTAGCGGTTAGCAACATGGCGGTCGGGTTGGCAATGTTCCTGCCCACAGCTTGAGCGAAAGGATGACGAGCCCCCTGCAAACAAAACACAAACCAACTATAAACAGGCGAAATGTGGCGCCCACATTACACGGGGAAGTCAGAAGGCGACGTGTGGCGCCCACATTACACTGGGAAGTCAGAAGGCGACGTGTGGCGCCCACATTACACTGGGAAGTCAGAAGGCGACATGTGGGGCCCACATTACACGGGGAAGTCAGCAGGTGACATGTGGCGCCCACATTACACTGGGAAGTCAGAAGGAGACATGTGGCGCCCACATTACACGGGGAAGTCAGAAGGAGACATGTGGCGCCCACATTACACTGGGAAGTCAGCAGGCGACGTGTGGCGCCCACATTACACTGGGAAGTCAGCAGGCGACGTGTGGCGCCCACATTACACTGGGAAGTCAGCAGGCGACGTGTGGCGCCCACATTACACTGGGAAGTCAGCAGGCGACATGTGGCGCCCACATTACACTGGGAAGTCAGCAGGCGACATGTGGCGCCCACATTACACTGGGAAGTCAGCAGGAGACATGTGGCGCCCACATTACGCTGGGAAGTCAGCAGGAGACATGTGGCGCCCACATTACGCTGGGAAGTCAGCAGGAAACATGTGGCGCCCACATTACACTGGGAAGTCAGCAGGAGACATGTGGCGCCCACATTACACTGGGAAGTCAGCAGGAGACATGTGGCGCCCACATTACACGGGGAAGTCAGCAGGAAACATGTGGCGCCCACATTACACTGGGAAGTCAGCAGGAAACATGTGGCGCCCACATTACACTGGGAAGTCAGCAGGAGACGTGTGGCGCCCACATTACACTGGGAAGTCAGCAGGAGACGTGTGGCGCCCACATTACACTGGGAAGTCAGCAGGAGACATGTGGCGCCCACATTACACTGGGAAGTCAGCAGGAGACATGTGGCGCCCACATTACACTGGGAAGTCAGCAGGAGACATGTGGCGCCCACATTACACTGGGAAGTCAGCAGGAGACATGTGGCGCCCACATTACACTGGGAAGTCAGCAGGAGACATATGGCGCCCACATTACACTGGGAAGTCAGCAGGAGACGTGTGGCGCCCACATTACACTGGGAAGTCAGCAGGAGACGTGTGGCGCCCACATTACACTGGGAAGTCAGCAGGAGACATGTGGCGCCCACATTACACTGGGAAGTCAGCAGGAGACATGTGGCGCCCACATTACACTGGGAAGTCAGCAGGAGACATGTGGCGCCCACATTACACTGGGAAGTCAGCAGGAGACATGTGGCGCCCACATTACACTGGGAAGTCAGCAGGAGACATGTGGCGCCCACATTACACGGGGAAGTCAGCAGGAGACGTGTGGCGCCCACATTACACTGGGAAGTCAGCAGGAGACGTGTGGCGCCCACATTACACTGGGAAGTCAGCAGGAGACATATGGCGCCCACATTACCCTGGGAAGTCAGCAGGAGACATGTGGCGCCCACATTACACTGGGAAGTCAGCAGGAGACATATGGCGCCCACATTACACTGGGAAGTCAGCAGGAGACGTGTGGCGCCCACATTACACTGGGAAGTCAGCAGGAGACGTGTGGCGCCCACATTACACTGGGAAGTCAGCAGGAGACATGTGGCGCCCACATTACACTGGGAAGTCAGCAGGAGACATGTGGCGCCCACATTACACTGGGAAGTCAGCAGGAGACATGTGGCGCCCACATTACACTGGGAAGTCAGCAGGAGACATGTGGCGCCCACATTACACTGGGAAGTCAGCAGGAAACATGTGGCGCCCACATTACACTGGGAAGTCAGCAGGAGACATGTGGCGCCCACATTACACTGGGAAGTCAGCAGGAAACATGTGGCGCCCACATTACACTGGGAAGTCAGCAGGAGACATGTGGCGCCCACATTACACTGGGAAGTCAGCAGGAGACATGTGGCGCCCACATTACACGGGGAAGTCAGCAGGAAACATGTGGCGCCCACATTACATGGGGAAGTCAGCAGGAGACATGTGGCGCCCACATTACACGGGGAAGTCAGCAGGCGACGTGAGGCGCCCACACACACGGATATTACACATTACACAGGGAGATGAGCACACACACACACTGTACACATTACACAGGGAGATGAGCACACACACACTGTACACATTACACAGGGAGATGAGCACACACACACACACACACACTGTACACATTACACAGGGAGATGAGCACACACACACTGTACACATTACACAGGGAGATGAGCACACACACACTGTACACATTACACAGGGAGATGAGCACACACACACTGTACACATTACACAGGGAGATGAGCACACACACACACACACACACACTGTACACATTACACAGGGGAGATGAGCACACACACACTGTACACATTACACAGGGAGATGAGCACACACACACTGTACACATTACACAGGGAGATGAGCACACACACACACTGTACACATTACACAGGGAGATGAGCACACACACACACACTGTACACATTACACAGGGAGATGAGCACACACACACACACTGTACACATTACACAGGGAGATGAGCACACACACACACACACACTGTACACATTACACAGGGAGATGAGCACACACACACTGTACACATTACACAGGGAGATGAGCACACACACACTGTACACATTACACAGGGAGATGAGCACACACACACACTGTACACATTACACAGGGAGATGAGCACACACACACACTGTACACATTACACAGGGAGATGAGCACACACACACTGTACACATTACACAGGGAGATGAGCACACACACACACACTGTACACATTACACAGGGAGATGAGCACACACACACACACACTGTACACATTACACAGGGGAGATGAGCACACACACACTGTACACATTACACAGGGAGATGAGCACACACACACACACTGTACACATTACACAGGGAGATGAGCACACACACACTGTACACATTACACAGGGAGATGAGCACACACACACACTGTACACATTATACAGGGAGATGAGCACACACACACACTGTACACATTACACAGGGAGATGAGCACACACACACACACACTGTACACATTACACAGGGAGATGAGCACACACACACTGTACACATTACACAGGGAGATGAGCACACACACACACACTGTACACATTACACAGGGAGGTGAGCACACACACACACACTGTACACATTACACAGGGAGGTGAGCACACACACACTGTACACATTACACAGGGAGGTGAGCACACACACACTGTACACATTACACAGGGAGATGAGCACACACACACACTGTACACATTACACAGGGAGATGAGCACACACACACACTGTACACATTACACAGGGAGATGAGCACACACACACACTGTACACATTACACAGGGAGATGAGCACACACACACACTGTACACATTACACAGGGAGATGAGCACACACACACACACACTGTACACATTACACAGGGAGATGAGCACACACACACACACTGTACACATTACACAGGGAGATGAGCACACACACACACACTGTACACATTACACAGGGAGATGAGCACACACACACACTGTACACATTACACAGGGAGATGAGCACACACACACACACTGTACACATTACACAGGGAGATGAGCACACACACACACACTGTACACATTACACAGGGAGATGAGCACACACACACACTGTACACATTATACAGGGAGATGAGCACACACACACACACTGTACACATTACACAGGGAGATGAGCACACACACACTGTACACATTACACAGGGAGATGAGCACACACACACTGTACACATTACACAGGGAGATGAGCACACACACACACATTACACATTACACAGGGAGATGAGCACACACACACACTGTACACATTACACAGGGAGATGAGCACACACACTGTACACATTACACAGGGAGATGAGCACACACACACACTGTACACATTACACAGGGAGATGAGCACACACACACACTGTACACATTACACAGGGAGATGAGCACACACACACACACTGTACACATTACACAGGGAGATGAGCACACACACTGTACACATTACACAGGGAGATGAGCACACACACACTGTACACATTACACAGGGAGATGAGCACACACACACACTGTACACATTACACAGGGAGATGAGCACACACACACACTGTACACATTACACAGGGAGATGAGCACACACACACACTGTACACATTACACAGGGAGATGAGCACACACACACACTGTACACATTACACAGGGAGATGAGCACACACACCACACTGTACACATTTACACAGGGAGATGAGCACACCACACACACTGTACACATTACACAGGGAGATGAGCACACACACACCACTGTACACATTACACAGGGAGATGAGCACACACACACTGTACACATTACACAGGGAGATGAGCACACACACACTGTACACATTACACAGGGAGATGAGCACACACACACTGTACACATTACACAGGGAGATGAGCACACACACACACTGTACACATTACACAGGGAGATGAGCACACACACACACACTGTACACATTACACAGGGAGATGAGCACACACACACTGTACACATTACACAGGGAGATGAGCACACACACACACTGTACACATTACACAGGGAGATGAGCACACACACACACTGTACACATTACACAGGGAGATGAGCACACACACACACTGTACACATTACACAGGGAGATGAGCACACACACACTGTACACATTACACAGGGAGATGAGCACACACACACACTGTACACATTACACAGGGAGATGAGCACACACACACACTGTACACATTACACAGGGAGATGAGCACACACACACACACTGTACACATTACACAGGGAGATGAGCACACACACACACACTGTACACATTACACAGGGAGATGAGCACACACACACACTGTACACATTACACAGGGAGATGAGCACACACACACACTGTACACATTACACATGGAGATGAGCACACACACACACTGTACCACAATACACAGGGAGATGAGCACACACACACACTGTACACATGTACACAGGGAGATGACGCAACACACACACTGTACACATTACACAGGGAGATGAGCACACACACACACACACACTGTACACATTACACAGGGAGATGAGCACACACACACACACACTGTACACAGGGAGATGAGCACACACACACAACCGTACACATTACATGATACACACACACTTACACAGGACGACAGAATGAGCACACACACAACACAACACTGTACACATTACACAGGGGAGATTGAGCACACACACAGTCACACTTGCACAGAGGGAGATGAGCACACTCACACACTGTACACATTACACAGGGAGTGAGCACACACACACACTGTACACATTACACAGGGAGATGAGCACACACACACACTGTACACATTACACAGGGAGATGAGCACACACAAACACTGTACACATTACACAGGGAGATGAGCACACACACACACACACACTGTACACATTACACAGGGAGATGAGCACACACACACACTGTACACATTACACAGGGAGATTGAGCACACACACACACTGTACACATTACACAGGGAGATGAGCACACACACACACTGTACACATTACACAGGGAGATGACACACACACACTGTACACATTACACAGGGATATGAGCACACACACACACACTGTACACATTACACAGGGAGATGAGCACACACACACACATTACACAGGGAGATGAGCACACACACACACTGTACACATTACACAGGGAGATGAGCACACACACACACTGTACACATTACACAGGGAGATGAGCACACACACTGTACACATTACACAGGGAGATGAGCACACACACACTGTACACATTACACAGGGAGATGAGCACACACACACACGTACACATTACACAGGGAGATGAGCACACACACACACTGTACACATTACACAGGGAGATGAGCACACACACACTGTACACAGGGAGATGAGCACACACACACACACTGTACACATTACACAGGGAGATGAGCACACACACACACACTGTACACATTACACAGGGAGATGAGCACACACACTGTACACATTACACAGGGAGATGAGCACACACACACACTGTACACATTACACAGGGAGATGAGCACACACACACTGTACACATTACACAGGGAGATGAGCACACACACTGTACACATTACACAGGGAGATGAGCACACACACACACTGTACACATTACACAGGGAGATGAGCACACACCACACACTGTACACATTACACAGGGAGATGAGCACACCACAACACTGTACACATTACACAGGGAGATGGCCACACACACACACTGTACACATTACACAGGGGTTGAGCACACACACACTGTTACTCATTACACAGGAGATGAGCACACACACTCACACACTGTACACATTACAACAGGGAGATGAGCACACACACACTGTACACATTACACAGGGAGATGAGAACACACACACACTGTACACATTACCGAGGGAGATAGGCACACACCCACACTGTACAACAATTAACACAGGGAGATGAGCACACACACACATGTACACATTACACAGGGAGATGAGCACACCACACACACTGTACACATTACACAGGGAGATGAGCACACACACACACTGTACACATTACACAGGGAGATGAGCACACACACACACTGTACACATTACACAGGGAGATGAGCACACACACACTGTACACATTACACAGGGAGATGAGCACACACACACACTGTACACATTACACAGGGAGATGAGCACACACACACTGTACACATTACACAGGGAGATGAGCACACACACACACTGTACACATTACACAGGGAGATGATCACACACACACACTGTACACATTACACAGGGAGATGAGCACACACACACACACTGTACACATTACACAGGGAGATGAGCACACACACACACTGTACACATTACACAGGGAGATGAGCACACACACACACTGTACACATTACACAGGGAGATGAGCACACACACACACTGTACACATTACACAGGGAGATGAGCACACACACACACTGTACACATTACACAGGGAGATGAGCACACACACACACAGTACACATTACACAGGGAGATGAGCACACACACACACTGTACACATTACACAGGGAGATGAGCAAACACACACACTGTACACATTACACAGGGAGATGAGCACACACACACACTGTACACATTACACAGGGAGATGAGCACACACACACACACTGGACACATACACAGAGGACTGGACTGAGCACACACACACACTGGACACATACACAGAGGACTGGACTGAGCACACACACACACTGTACACATTACACAGGGAGATGAGCACACACACACACTGTACACATTACACAGGGAGATGAGCACACACACACACTGTACACATTACACAGGGAGATGAGCACACACACACTGTACACATTACACAGGGAGATGAGCACACACACACACTGTACACATTACACAGGGAGATGAGCACACACACACACTGTACACATTACACAGGGAGATGAGCACACACACACACTGTACACATTACACAGGGAGATGAGCACACACACACACTGTACACATTACACAGGGGAGATGAGCACACACACACACTGTACACATTACACAGGGAGATGAGCACACACACACACTGTACACATTACACAGGGAGATGAGCACACACACACACTGTACACATTACACAGGGAGATGAGCACACACACTGTACACATTACACAGGGAGATGAGCACACACACACACACTGTACACATTACACAGGGAGATGAGCACACACACACACTGTACACATTACACAGGGAGATGAGCACACACTCACACTGTACACATTACACAGGGAGATGAGCACACACACTGTACACATTACACAGGGAGATGAGCACACACACACACTGTACACATTACACAGGGAGATGAGCACACACACACACTGTACACATTACACAGGGAGATGAGCACACACACACTGTACACATTACACAGGGAGATGAGCGACAACACCTGTAACACATTACACAGGAGATGAGCACACACACACACTGTACACATTACACAGGGAGATGAGCACACACACACACTGTACACATTACACAGGGAGATTAGCACACACACTCACACACACTGTACACATTACACAGGGAGATGAGCACACACACACACACTGTACACATTACACAGGGAGATGAGCACACACACTGTACACATTACACAGGGAGATGAGCACACACACACACTGTACACAGGGAGATGAGCACACACACACATACACATTACACAGGAGATGAGCACACACACACACTGGACACATACACAGAGGACTGGACTGAGCACACACACACACTGTACACATTACACAGGGGACTGGACTGAGCACACACACACACTGTACACATTACACAGGGAGATGAGCACACACACACACTGTACACATACACATGGAGATGAGCACACACACACCTGTACACATTACACAGGGAATGAGCACACACACACACTGTACACATTACACAGGGATATGAGCACACACACCACACTGTCACATTACACAGGGAGATGTGACCCACCACACTCACTGTACACATTACACCAGGGAGATGAGCACACACAACCCACACTGTACAACATTACACAGGGAGATGAGCACACACACTGTACACATTACACAGGGAGATGAGCACACACACTGTACACATTACACAGGGAGATGAGCACACACACACACTGTACACATTACACAGGGAGATGAGCACGCACACACACACACACTGTACACATTACACAGGGAGATGAGCACACACACACACTGTACACCATTACACAGGGAGATGAGCACACACACACACTGTACACATTACACAGGGAGATGAGCACACACACACTGTACACATTACACAGGGAGATGAGCACACACACACACATTACACAGGGAGATGAGCACACACACTGTACACATTACACAGGGAGATGAGCACACACACACACTGTACACATTACACAGGGAGATGAGCACACACACACACACACTGTACACATTACACAGGGAGATGAGCACACACACACACTGTACACACATACACAGGGAGATGAGCCACACCACACCCACACACTGTACACATTAACACAGGGCGATGAGCACGCACACACACACTGTACAACACATACACAGGGAGATGAGCACACACACACACTGTACCCATACACAGGGAGATGAGGCACCAACACACACTGTACACATTACACAGGGAGATGAGCACACACACACAGTACACATTACACAGGGAGATGAGCACACACACACACTGTACATACACAGGAGATGAGCACACACACACACTGTACACATTACACAGGGAGATGAGCACACACACACACACTGTACACATTACACAGGGAGATGAGCACACACACTGTACACATTACACAGGGAGATGAGCACACACACACACACACACTGTACACATTACACAGGGAGATGAGCACACACACACACACTGTACACATTACACAGGGAGATGAGCACACACACTGTACACATTACACAGGGGAGATGAGCACACACACACACTGTACACATTACACAGGGAGATGAGCACACACACACACATTACACAGGGAGATGAGCACACACACACTGTACACATTACACAGGGAGATGAGCACACACACACTGTACACATTACACAGGGAGATGACGCACACACACACACTAGTACACTTACACAGGGAGATGAGCCACACACACACACTGTACACATTACACAGGGAGATGATCACACACACTGACACATTACACAGGAGATGAGCACACACACACACTGTACACATTACACAGGGAGATGAGCACACACAACACACTGTACACATTACACAGGGAGATGAGCACACACACTGTACACATTACACAGGGAGATGAGCACACACACACACTGTACACATTACACAGGGATATGAGCACACACACACACACTGTACACATTACACAGGGAGATGAGCACACACACACACTGTACACATTACACAGGGAGATGAGCACACACACACTGTACACATTACACAGGGAGATGAGCACACACACACACTGTACACAAAAAACAGGGAGATGAGCACACACACACTGTACACATTACACAGGGAGATGAGCACACACACACACACACTGTACACATTACACAGGGAGATGAGCACACACACACACTGTACACATTACACAGGGAGATGAGCACACACACACACTGTACACATTACACAGGGAGATGAGCACACACACTGTACACATTACACAGGGAGATGAGCACACACACACACACACTGTACACATTACACAGGGAGATGAGCACACACAACACACTGTAACACAGGGAGATGAGCACACACACCACTGTACACATTACACAAGGGAGATGAGCACACACACACACACTGTACACATACACAGGAGACTGGACTAAGCACACACACACACATTGGACACATTACACAGGGAGATGAGCACACACACACACTGTACACATTACACAGGGAGATGAGCACACACACACACTGTACACATTACACAGGGAGATGAGCACACACACACACTGTACACATTACACAGGGAGATGAGCACACACACACACTGTACACATTACACAGGGAGATGAGCACACACACACTGTACACATTACACAGGGAGATGAGCACACACACACTGTACACATTACACAGGGAGATGAGCACACACACACACACATTACACAGGGAGATGAGCACAG